>NC_092644.1:11688849-11883849 GCF_039555335.1 Amphiura filiformis
AAAAACTACGGGGTTATATTTTCCGTGGTCATTTTGAATTGACCACGTTTAGTTGTTTTGACCCTTCAAGGGGTTGTACTGTTTTAATTTGACCACATTCACGAGGTCATTTTAGCCACGATTTAACGTGGTCAAAAACTTTTGTGGTCATTTTGCCGATACCGTCGGCGCATTGATATCAGTTTCAATCTTCCGCTTTGAAAATCTCAATTCATAAATGAGTTTAAACATGAGCTGCAATTAATTGTTGATTAATAAATAAAACTAATTTTTTGACCGGTTACACAATTTGTCAACTTTATAATGACTTGCATTTGAACTATTTGCACACACGGTGTGCATCGGCTCACGTGGTCACATCAGCGCCATATTTGTTCTGATTGTGCAGCTCAGCGGATTGTCGTGTGCTTGTCTGCATGATGGAATATGAAAAGTTAGTTGAAAAGTGAGACTGCAAGGATGCATAGACCCTTGTCTATGCACGCAGATTCATTCCAATTTCATGCTGTCGTGGCTGGTGTCTTGGCTGCAGTTGTTATAAGCTTATATCATGTAAGCTTATAATACGTGAACTGTCATAGGCGATGACTGACTGTGTGTGAGTGTGATACACAGATGCATTTTGCAGTTTGCTGTTTATGTAATGCTTTCTCTGTGCAGAAACACACTTATGTCCTGGTGGGACCAGCATGACCATAGGCCTACTAAAAAAATCCAAACAACCCCTAAATGTGGTTATTGAGTAACCCTATAAAACAACCCTTTCAAATGGGTCATTTCATTTGACCCCGAAATGAGGTCATTAAGTAACCCAATAAGGCAACCTTTTGAAGGGGTCATTTCATTTGACCCCGAAATGTGGTAATATTTTGACCCCAATGGGGTTACTATTTGACCCAAATACGTAGTCATTGCAATGACCCGACCAATGGGGTCAAAATGACCCCGTTAGTGGTATGGTGTTTAGTTGATAACTATGCTGGGGTCAAAAATGACCCCGTTTGGGTCATTTTTTGACCCCGTAGTTTTAAGTGTGTACACGGACATATATAGTTGTCCATACTTTAAATGCTTTCTTCAGCCTGATTAACCCTTGCAAAGGCTCGAAAATCGCTAAAATTGCGTTTCCACTGCTCAAGTGTCAAATCTGATCCTTAATATTTTCTTTGAATAAATGCGATATCTTTACATATTTGTTGTTTTTAATTAGATAAGGCGTCATCATATTGCATATCAACATTATTTTTAGTGATTAAAACGCCTTTGTGTAATTCTAAAATAAATTGCACTTTCCACTAAAACGCTGTGAGCTACGTGCGTTACCACTTTTTAACACACGTTATTGGAAAGACGTAAAACAGAGGTATCAACGTAGTTTACGGTTTTTGAAAGGAAACACTCATAGGTTTTTAAAAATAACAGTAAAAATCGTGATGCTGTAGTATTTTTGGCATAGAAATGTTGTAAACATTGAAATTTCGACCGACCATGTTAAGATTGGTGAGCTACGTTACCAGAATTCCATAGTATGCACTTGTATAACAAGTACTTCCTAATAATATGTGATAGGTACCAGTGATCGAACCCCATTTATATTAGAATTAACCGACATAACATTCTAACATTCGCAAATCACATCAAAAACATTAAAACCCGTGAACTACGTTACTGTGAGCTACGTTACGCACTCATTTATGCATCTTCAAAACTTCTATGAAATGGTGAAATCGGTGTTACATTTCACTCAAGTGATCTTTAGTTTGCTTTTTATGACCTTGGATTAAGTAAAACCAGCCCATTTTGTAGCCGGTAACGTAGCTCACATTACATTGAGTTTTAGTGTTAAAAAACATCATGAAGTCCTGAAAGAAAAATATACAAGTGGTGTTGACAATCTTTTACATCTGAAAGTAGTGATACATTTGCTCGTAAAAAACACAAAAAGCAGGTCTTTTTGAACAACTTTATTTTTTTCAATTTTTACAGTGGATTGGCACCGGATTTTGTAGAATGAGCGATACATAGTAAGTACTCTTTGGATCAGTAAATATACACTTACACAGCAGGTGCATTCTTTGGATCAGAAAATATAAAAATCTTTGTCTCTTGAAAGCCCACCTTTTATTCTGAGAAAGGAATCATGTCTAATCTAACTTCTTGCTGGGAGAGGTCAAATACAGGAATCAAACAATTGTCTCATGTCACAATGTAATTCAATATAATGCTGAAAGCACAAGGGTCATGGTAAATCAGGTTATATCTTACTTTATTAAAGAAACCCAACTTGGTATCATCAGAGAAGATGAGAATCATCTTATCTGGTATCATCCAGAAACATCAGAGGAAGGAACAATTGAATTTACTATCATCAGTAGACAGCATAAACCATCAACTCTCCAATACAAAGAGTTTATTACCTTATAATGTGTCTAAAGTCAGCTTCAGCTGATCATACACAGCCATTCATCTTGTTCTTATTAATTAGTGGCAAAGTACGCTCCACATCATCTTAAAAATGCATTACAGCTCACCTACGCACATACCAATGGATGTACCATATGGTTATTTCTTAGAATGAATACCTGCAGTGAATTTGATTATTAAATATTTAGTAAACCATCAAGGCAAAGTCAACATACAGGCTTTGTTTGGTTTGACATATAAAGTACTGAAACCATCCTTTTGAAAATGAGGGGCATCAAGTGGGGGGATAAACATGTGTTTGTTTGTTTGTTTGTTTACCCAGGTTGGTCCGTGAGGAATACATGCTAATTCATGGGAAATCCATGGACCGTTCCAAGCTCATACAATAAAAATGCACAAGCCTGGATAGCCAGTATAGGCTAATAAGATGCATGCTGGCCCAGATAGCTTTGATAACAAAGCAAGAAATGGAAGGAAATAGCAAGGAAAAGGAGAAAGGAGAGGTCACTCCCAAACACAAGTGTTTTGCAGCACTTTTGTGCACAATATGTTGATTTTGGCCCCCCCTGAAATCACTTTGCCCACCAATGCCCCGCCCCCACAAAAAAGAAATTCCTGGTGGCACTACTGCACATAGCCATACCAAGTTTAAGGACCAATAAGTCATTTTCTGTTCCACCATATGATTAGAGGTTAATGACTGCAAGCATCATTTGTTTTGAGGGTATTGTGAAATATATAAACATTGTGCTTTGGAACCGAGGAATATGCACCCCGAGGGATATTCCGAGGTCCAAAGCAAAATGTTTAGATATTTCACAATACCCGAAAATAACTGATGCAAAGTCATTAATCTCATTCATAACTGTCACTTTTCACTTTTTTTAAAATTCAATTTAAGTCACATTTTCTTCTTTTAATTTGAAAACAGAACACAATTTTAACTTTATCTGTCGTTTTCCCTGTAAAAAATCAAATAGCCTATTAAGGAAATACCGCTAGCGACCAATCACACAGCTCTAATAAACCGTTCAAAATCCCCCATGTAAATACTAGTGCACTCTGGCATACCCTCCCAACAGCACAATGTTACCCCAAACATCGATTCTCAATTTCAACTAGTCTTTCACTTTACAATGGCACAAAGAAATTGCAATCTACCATGCATCTTCCGCATTACAGTACAGGAAATTGTCAGTTCACCCAGCTGACTGACTGACTGACTGATATATTAATATCATACGCTGCTTGGTTCCACAAATCAATAGTTGGCATGATCAAAAGAGACTGTGCTTTTATCGCACTTATAGTTGACTTGTGAAATAACATGCCATTAGAATGAAATATTTTGATAAGCTATTATCATTGTGTTTATATATTATGTGTTGAGTCATGTTAGGTAAAATGAGGAGTGGTGTAATCATGTACTTTTTTAAGTAAATAAAACTCCATATGTACAAAAAAAGTTAGACCAGGTTTAATGTTAGTCCTGGTCTAACTATGAAGGTTAGACTTACGGAGGAATCCTTTTGCTCTTTTCTTTTCCTCCTTTACTCCTGGCAAAGTCCAAACATTGAAATGCAGCCGTCTATTATTAAACTACATGTATTTGTCCTTAAGGGATGGGGTATGAACGTTTGGACAGTATTTATTGTGGCACATTAGAGCACATCAGACATATCAAATTGCATTCTGAATACGAAGAATGTCCTTCTGATATCAAATCATTTTGATTTTTTGAAATTTGCAATGTAATACACATTTTATGGCAAATGATTAAAAATTGATATTTTTGATATTTAACAGTACTCAAAGTAAACTTTATAAATCTGATGATTTATACTTAAAGTGTGTGTAGGTGGGATGAAAAGCCGACGATCAATTGAAAATTTTGACCTTTCGTATTGAAGATATGGATTTTTTTCCCAAAACACCAAAATAAATTAGGTCTTTTTGGAGAAAAAAATCCATATCTTCAATATGAAAGGTCAACATTTTCAATTGATCATCGGCTTTTCCTCCCAGCTACATACACTTTAAGAATATATCATTAGATTTATAAAATTTACTTTGAGGACTGTTATATATCAAAAATGTGAAAAATATCAAATTTTAATAATTTGTCATAAAGTTTGTATTATATCGTGAATTTCAAAAATGAAAATTATTTGATATCAGAAAGACATTCTTTGTATTCAGAATGCAATTCGATATGTCTGATGTGCTCTCATGTCCCACAAAAAATACTGTTGAAACGCTCAAAACGCTCATTCCAGATCCCTTAACAGGATCTTAAATAATATCGAATAACGTATGTAAATACCAAAGTGTTCCTTCTCCATAGGACTAATCTCCATAGTTAGAACAGGTCTAAAGTTAGACCTAGTCTAACATGTTTTGTGCATAGGGCCCTTAGGATGAAGGAGTCCTATAATACCACTAATGTTTTTCTCAAATGTCTCCAGGTTTTAACTGAATCAAATTGTACAAATTCTCCTTTAAATTTCACCAGGTATCATTTCAAGAACCACAACACCAAAATACTAGCATTTATATCAAGATTCCAAATAATGTATCAAAAACTTCAATTTCATTGTCATATAATTTTTACAGAATAAAGTTTTCAAAAATGCACATGAAAACTGCTTTGTTCCTATGTTGAGAAATGATTGATTCTTGGCGCTTCGGATGAAACCAATTGAACAATAGGAGTCATCATCTGGCCCAGTTGCCAGCCTATGTGCAGGCATCTACATTATAGTCATCCATGTTTGGGTTCCACTCAGATAGGTCATACATAATAATGATATATGATAAAAATATAAAAATATAAAAATATTATAAAAAATATATTGAAATAAACAAAAATCACTATAAAATCAAGCTAGCAATGTGATATAAAAAGTATCTAAACAAAATACTCTGCTAAATGTTTAAAAATATTACATGAAACTAGCATGCTTGTTTAAAAATGTTGTAAAAATTGAATTTTAAACAGTCAGTGTATAAATAACAACTGCTAGGCTTCTATAGTACACAGCATTGTGTACATTTTGTTCTAAAATGTAACATTGTAAAATAGAAAGTATAATCAAAAGCTTATTTTGAAAATAAAATTGGAAATAAAATAACATCCAAACTTATATCCCAAAGTATGGCATAATGCCCAAAACAATAGCCTTTGAATCTCATATAAGTAGGCCAGTTGTCAGTCCACTTTATGTAAGTTAATAGAGAACGGAAAGGGCCCCTAGGCCCATGCAGGCAGTCCGTACACGTCAATGGCTGAGTAAGTATTATATGTATTCTTTGCAGGTTTGGTCTGCACAGCACAGGAAGATGCATAGTGTTTGCTTACAGGCCATACGTTGCATTTAGCATACCAAAATTGAGAGATTTTGTGCGGTGTTCTCTACATGGTTGTTATAATATACAAACATTGCATTGACTGATCACAGCAGTAGAGAGTAGTAACATTCTGAAGGTTTCTGTTCCAATTAAATGATTTTCATTTTGGAAGGTTTTCTTTTCTCAGAATGTGTTTTGTTGAAATAATTAATTTCATTCTAAAAAAATGTATCTTCATCCTAAAAGATTTCATAATAAGGGTTTAGACTATTCGGAAACTTGCATTATTCCTGAAAGTTCATTTTACAGTAAGATGTTTGTTCACACAAACAACTGACATTATTTCTTGGTAAATATTCTATTTAGGGACCGTTCACAGACACTTTTTATGGGGGGCCTGATGCAAAAAGGGGGGGGGCCTGGAAATTTTTGAACCTCCTAAAGGGGGCCTTGAAAAAAATGACCAGAAATGTTCCTGGAAATATTAAGTTTATATGCTTTTCTATGGGGTTGACCCATAATTTTCATGTCAAAAGGGGGCCCTGAAATTTTGAGGTCTGTAAAGGGGGCCCCGAAAATTTTCATGATGAAATTTTTTTTTTTGCATCAGGCCCCCTTACAAGTGTTTGTAAACGGTCCCTTAACTGGATCCTAGCACTATAGACCAATCAGAAAGCCAATCAGAAAAGCCGTTAGAAAAATATGTGGAGTGCATTAATATTGGATAATTGCACGGGCACGCACTCCACATTCGCATCGCGTAGGATTGATTCATTTTCCTTCGGGTTGATGCATTATATTTGCTCATATTTTCCAACAGTTTTAGTGACAATTTTATTATTAAATTAGAAATCACAGCTTTTTATCTCGTGTATGAAATAGGTTAATAAATGCGTATTACTTGTTGCTCGAGAAATTGTACAAAATAATGCACTTGTACTGAGATCTACACTTGCTGCGTCTAATGCACTCCCCCTTCGGGGCTCGAAGACGCATCAACATCTCAGTACGCGTGCATTATTTTGTACAATTTCACTCTCAACAAGTAAGACGATTCATTAACCTATAATTGATATATGACGTCATTGCCCGGCAGTATGCGCGCTAATTATTGCAATTTCCATTGATCTTTGCCCTGCAGTGTGCGTACCCATCGTAGTTTGCTCAGGGCACATGCATTTGAAATCGCCCACCACATTAATACAAGAAAGCCATTGAACAGTGTTTATAGGTTAATGAATGCGTATTACTTGTTGGGAGATAAATTAGACCAAATAATGTTGATATTGATGCGTCTAATTAGACGCATCAATATCAGCGCAAAACTTGTGCATTATTTTGTCTAATTTCTCGAGCAACAAGTAATACGCGTTCATTAACCTATTTCATACACGAGAAGAAAAAAACACATGATTTTTGCTGTTTTTATAACAAGATTATCACTAAAAATATTGGAAAACAGAACCAAATATAAATGCATCAACCCGCCCAAAAATGAATCAAGCCTACGCGACGTGAACGGGTGTGCAAGCACTGCACGTAGTACGCGGAGTGCACAATATACACAATTAATGCGTGGTTTGGATTTTTCTAACGATTGCTCTGATTGGTTCGTGCTACCTAAGAGTGTATGAAAGCTGTTCGTTCAAGCATATTGATAGACCAGTCCCTCGCCTTTGTTGGTAAACAATGATGTCAAGTGTTCTATACTTGTCATTTTGTCTATTCAACTAGATCCCATCTCTATATTCTCCATTCACAAAAGTGACCAAATTTATCAAATCCTGAAGGGTAAAAACTATATCACAAAATTGTATGCATCATCTCAAAAATCCCACTGAATTGATCTACTTGAATAGTTAAGGCAATGCAAGCATAAATACTGATGCCCTGGCAATTTGTGAAGAAGATTATTACTTATAATATAGTATAAAACTGCAATAGAAAACAAGCTTCAAACACCTATTTATGCAACTCTTTCCATGACACTGTCACATTTTTGGGTTTGGTGTGGAGAGAGAGGACATCCCCTCCATATACACCCCCTGAACCTTGTCCAGGGGGTGCAGCCATTCACCCAACTATTTCCCCCCATGCAATATATACTATGGATCCACTACTACACTTCTAGTTACAGTTACATTTTGTTCTTACTAGATTGATGTGTTTCATAGGGACTGTTACAAGTTGTTCCAAACATGGGCAAATCTGAATTTTAATTAGTCAAACCGTTATGTCCTTGTAACCCCAACATGAATATATATGCAAGTAGTTGGTCCAAAACTCCTATCCTGTATTTTGTGGGATCAATGGTATAGGTCTTATTGCCAATGCAGGGTTATTGTACCGCGTTATGTGACATGAGTATGTTTTGGCTGAGTAATGTTTAGACATGTCTTGAATCTCACGTTTCTCTGATATAATACCATGGTGACTACACAACAGGATATTGAACATTTTGTTTACAAACAAACTGATGCACAACATTATCCGATGACAGATGAGGAGGGCTACCAGGAATGTCAGGATGTAGTAACAATGGTAACAATGACTAGGAGGAGCAGTTATGTTAACAACTAGGCAGTGGGTGTGCATCAGGAAGTTTCCTATTAAAATAATCAATTTGAAGCTCACTGAACTTGCTGTATTCAATTATTTTGAGGGTGTATCAACATTTCACATACTGGGCATTATATAAACAAACAAACAAACAAACAAAAGTTTGTCTCAGTGACTTGTATACCAAAACACTAAAGCACTTTGTATTTTTTGTTTGCTTGTTGCAAAATGCTAAAATTGACTTTGAATAAACCTTCTGTAACACTTTGTGGTAAAGCCTACTGTCAGCTTTATACCACCTGTTACACCAATAGCCATTTATAACTTTGAGCGCGTATAAATGCGCAAGATAAAGCGACTTTGCATGCTTTGCATGGGCATAAATATATGCGTGGCAGCACCCCAGTCGCTGCACCTTTACCAAACTCGCAATGGGGCTACGCCAAACAATAACATTTGTTGCACTCTACAGTTCATTTCTGAAGAGTAGAGACCTTACAAAACAGTTCTGTAAAGCTAAAATGTTGGGTTGTTTCTTGATTATAATTATTCTATGGAAGATATATAATTTAAATTTTTAAATTGCATTTCTTGCCCAGAAAACATATGCAAAAAGCCTTAAAAACAGGAAGGAAAAAAATGGAATTGTACTAACTTAAAAGTGATGTGCGTGGGCCGCTGCGTAAAACCTTTACTTCTTCTTTGTGTTACAGCCCTACACTTAATATTTGTCATTTCTTACCAATCATGTTCACATTAATTCAAAGTGAAAGTTCATTCTTTTTCTCATTTTGTTGGTTTTCGTTGTAATTTATTTTTAATATGACACTCAGCACATTTATAATAACAAAATTATGTTGTGTTCACTTCACTTTTAATTTCATGCTCTTGGTGAATTTTCTATTCAATTATGATTTCAATTTGATTAGTATGTTATGGAAGCAAATGGCATCCTGTCACATGGCTATCAGGTGCTATTCCACAATGAGTAGTGCAATGCCCCTTAAAGTGCACACAAGTGACATGATAACTTCTTTAAAAGGATGCTTTTATGCTTCAAACATCTTTCATTTTGGTTGGTTAATAACAATAATAATAATAATAATAATAATAAGCCTAAGACAGTTGCCATGTAACATCTGCAATACCATTTTGCCGTTACATGATTGGAACTAATGAATGCAATGTCTTTTTCATGCACTATACATCTTTGTTTAACCAGTCATCCGGTGGACACGCACTTGGGTCCTGATGGGACCAGGCTCAAGCAAAATGCTCCAGCCAAGCTTATAAAAGCATGCTGGCCTGTATGAGGTGAAAACTACAAAGAAACAATGAAGAAAAAGAGCAAGGGAAGAAAAAAGGCAACTTCCAACAAATCATTTGTATAATTTTACTCTTAGCCCTAGTGTCGAGGAATAAGAAATTTGGAATTATTATTCTGTGTCTCGATACATCAAGCTCCCTACTCAGTCATAGAGGAAGTGAGTGAAATATTGTCACCCTGTCAATTTCATCAAAATATGTCAAATATGACTTAATTAAATCAAAATCACCTTCAAATGAAAACAAAATATTTTAAGTGAGTTACAAAGTATTCCCTTTTCTTATAGTCAATATTGGCACATACACACACATCATCATATTGAATATTGAGTCCTCTGTGCAAAGGCTTCTCACAATTTTACAATCATCCCACATACAGGCCATACATGTCACTATCTTCATAATGTGGGGTACACTAAAGCAAAAATGGGGAAAAAGTCTAGGTACAATTCAGAGAAACTCCCCTACTAGGCAGCAACCTTGCATGTTGTGTCTGTATATTCTTCAATATGTGAAGTGATATAGAGAATTTCAAGACTTTGGTTCATTTAGTAAAAGGCACTCAAGTTAACATATCTAGGAGCGCATCCGTGTGAGCATCCCTTGTATTTTGTCTTCCAGCTTATCCTTACATGTTAGATGATCAGATGATACTCAGAAGTATATATGTAAGTCTGAATCAGAGATGAACTGGATCAAAGAATTGCAACGTTATATTTATTTAATATGTTTTTCAAACTCTTCATTTAGGGTTTAATCTTTTCAAAATTTGTACAAAGATTGATAAAAACTATACACCTTACTTTTACAGAATACTGAGATGATGTTGATTGTGCAACCTTCCCCATCCATCCCACATATTGATCATGGTATGCCACTAGGCATCAAAGATATGGATACATCAGAGATTACCTAAACTGATATGAATTGATTCAAATTAACACACATCATGAAGAAAGCCTATATTGTCACCTTTAGCCATTTTCACTTGACAAAACCAGTAAGTTTTTACTTACTCTAATATTTCGTCCTACACGTCGAAGGACTTCATCAGATGTGACCATCTGATCCACTTTCCCGGGTAACTGACTTCCGGATGTGATTGGTCTTGTCTCCAGACTTTAAAACTACATTGTCACTTGAAATCAAAGATAAGGATGCCACTTTTTTGCAGCTTTGTTCAATACACTTTCCGGGATCGTAACTTTGGGTGCCCCATTTTTGTCACCTTGCTAAGGTCATACCCATATTAATAAAATAGTGCAGAAAAACTTTCTAATATTTTTTTAAAGAAATTATCCAGCAAAATCATCAAAAAGTCTGAAAATATTTTTTTAATCATTCAGAGATGATGCAAATCTCAACTGATCTGAATTAATACACATCACACAGAAAGCCTACGCTGGCACACTTGAAAACATGACCCAAGGGATGCTATTAAGTTTCTTTGCAGTTGCCGATACAAAAATACATAAAGTCCTACAGATACAGTGGAGTTGCTTGAAGACACAAGACACTAGCATTTCCCTTATGTACAGTGTAGTTGAAGAGCAAATTTGAATTCAAGTTCAAAAATTACATACATGGTGAGCATACATATGGGGCTTTCATCATGTAAGCTTCATGTATGTTATTATAGACTCAGGTAATATTCCAACTAAACTTGACTAATGAGCTTTAATAGTATTTTAGCACATTTAATTTGTAACAGTACGTGAGAGCCATGTATATTAAGGTATATAGAATCACCTTTTCTTACCCCCAAAAGAAAATTTATTCATGTTTCAAACACATTTGATTATTCATAAAGATGCAGTAAAATATCTCAACTTCAGCACTTTTGAATGCTGCATAATTCTAGTTTGCAAGGTTTCATTTCATAAAAAGCAAACAGCTTCTAATGCATGGTTACTCTCTTATCTTATCTAAATGGTGTATTTTTAATATTATCCAAGAAAATGGTAAAAAGTGCATTGTTTTGGATGGAATGACATAACCATCTTTTATGAGTGTCAATGGTGTTGACATAATATAGTTGCCAATATATTAAAGCTGGCTTTGGTTTGGCAGAACCATCACAAAACAAACAAATAAATAAATAACACAAAACAGTTTTATTGGAAATTTCTATGTATGAAAGTTGAAAACAATGTGTGATAATATTTATTATTGTGCAGGTCTATTGTAGGAAAACATGTCTGGCTCCAATCAGACAAAATTAGTTGTGCCTAAATAACAAGTTTTGTAGTAAAAACAATAAAAATAGGATTGCTTCAATAGTAGACAGGTTTACCCTTAACCACTTGTATATACATGGATGAGACTGATTAGCAATGCATACCAATAACCCGAATAAAATATTAACAAATTACATGAGATAGGAGCGCCACGCATCATGCACAAAAGTCTAATTATACTTGGAAATGAGGAAAATATGTTTAGTGCAATTCGAAGGACAACTATGATGCTTTGAACTGCAAATTTGTGGTGAAGGTCGTTAGGCGCATACTACATTTTTTTAAAGTAATTACACACAAACACTTCCCACTTTGTCTTATGTTTCTTATGCTAAAACCTTTTGCTGTTCCAGTTAATATCCATACACCCCCTATGAAAGACATGACCTTAATCTCCCACACAGGGAGTGTGAATTTCAAATGGAGTCACCCATCCAAATATCCCCATTTGTAATTCACAATACCTGTGTGAGAGATTAAAGTCATGTCTCCCATACACTGCAAATAAAAACGTTTAGGTTTCTGTAACACTTTTTAAACACATGAATGTGCTTATTAAAAACACTAATGATATATAAAATGGTTCCTTGTTTATGTTTTAAACATTGTGTTCAGAGTTAATTTAAAAGTGTTTACCTTAAAAACAAAAAAATGTTTAAAAAAATTAAACAAGGTGTTTAGGGAAATGTTTATATAGTTAGTGTTTATAACCATTTATAACACTTTAGTATGTTTAAGTATAAACTTTAGAGTGCAATTATTTGAAAATGGAATGAAAGTGTTAGGTTTATTTTGTGTATTTGTAGTATGTATGAGTAGAGGTTTCTGAAAATACCAGTAATTTCTAAATAAAGTGGATATTAATATCGTCAGTTGGTAATAAACCCGTTCATGTGTTTAAAAAGTGTTCCATAAACCTGTTCATTTTTATTTGCCAGGGTGTCATGGTGTACATATTTCAACTGGAATAGACGCAGGCATCAGTGTTTATCTATGAGAAATATCTACCTGTTCCATTAATTGATTTATTTAAGTTGGAAAAAAATATTTAGGTTCATTTCATCAGAGTAGCTGAATAGCTTTTTAATTTTAAACTAATGTAAAATATATGAACTCCCATTCAATTTTAATGAACGAGTTGTCCTGCAAAATAACCTACAATCTGCATGACACCGAGGCCCTTCAAGTTGCATAACCTTCCAGCATATTTACATAGGCCTCTTTACATGCATAGAAATTTGTTTTCTACTCAGAACTCACAACTGCTATCTAAAATGGGCTGTAAGCAAATGAATTTATGTACATGTAGTCCTCCAGGAAACCCACTAGCATTAATGGTAACTAGATACGCTGGAAATAACTAGCAAATGCTCTAATAATACATCTGCAATGGTAGTCTAATGGGGTGGGAACATTAATATCCCTGTATGCAGGTGATGAAATTCCTTTATAAATTGAAATAAAAAGGACATGATTTTACATTCCAGGACTAGTAATAATACATCTGCTAAAATTTCAATCGAATGAACACAGCCTGGCATAGCGTGACGATTTTTGTGTACACTGCGCGATGTACGCCAGCGTGTGCGACTGTGTGCGAGTAACGCGGAAGTGAATCCAACAATGCCAACACAATTGTGATTGGTTAGTATTGTATCCAAGGTCGTGCGTTTGTGTTGCATAGTTTGAAATACGTGAAAAAAAATGGTTGGATCACGTACAGCTGTTGAAAGCTGCATTCATTCAATTAAAATTCCTAGTGTAGTAACAGACATCTGTCTTCCCTTTTGCTAGTGATGGTAGTTTCATAGATCTTAGGATAAGCCTTAACCCTATGGGCTCTACCTGTCAAATTATCAGATCTAAGAACTCTTTTGATTGGTTACAAAGAGGCCTATAAAGAGGCCTATATCGAATATATTTTGATCCAATCAGAGATATGATAAGAACAGTCAGTAGGGCTTAAGGGGATTAAGCTGAAGTTTAATCAATTTAAATTGTTAATTTCAATATTTATTTCAATATTAATTTGTTTAAATTTCATTTTTTAATAATTTTTTGTTCATCACGGAGTGAACATTTCCCCCACTTGAACCCATATCTCATATGCACAGTTTATCCCTTACATACACTGTGTCTTGAATAACTATTGTAGCCCATCAACCCTGTGGTTAAGAGGCTAGGAAATAATTCCTAATGTCTCATACACAGGTTTGTATCCCTTTATCTAATCTTGCTCCACATGGCAAGGACTTTTTAGCACATATTATCTTGTATTGAGACAATGGCAGCCAGGACTATTTTTTTGCCTTTTTTCTAAGCATGTTTACTATTGGATTGAGCCATCACATGATTATAATAGGCTTTACTGATTGGTGGGTAAGGTCAACGCTATTGTTTATTTTGGGATAAGGCTGAGCATATTACTGCATATATGAAAAATACACTGCTATTTTGATACAGGCGACTTACTCAATTTAATACTTCCAACTGACACAATTTTTAGTTCATGTTATCTACCCAGTAATCTTTGCTTATCTTAATTGGAACCTAAATAATTATTGGACCAAGGTTATTATCTACATGGTATATTAATTGAATTCCATGATAGTGATAGGCCTATTGATTTGAAAGTTTGTATTTCTTGCTGGATGGAGAGTTATAAGCCAGAGTCAGAATGTAGGTATCATTACCTCAAATCACTAATTTATTGTAAGATCAGTGCAGAGTAGGTTAGATATGAAAATGGAAAGTTAGAACAAATTACTATACATCTGATCCGTGAACTGTGTCTTTTTGAAAGACTCTTCTTGTTTAAAATTGCAATGAGATCTAGAAGCTAAACTGATTACATTATATGTGACCCGGCAGCACAAATGAGCCGTAAATTCCCTAAATTGTATTCTTAGTTAGGGTGTAAAATGTGTACGAAGGTCGTATTCATCGGTAACTTAAGCTGGCCCGACATCTGACTCATTTTGATAGTCAAAAACTAATCAATAATCCATTGTTGAAGTGGATAATAAGCTTCTACCTTAGATGGCTATAGAACTTTTAATAGCTCTGGTCTTTGTTTGCTTTTGCTAAATCCTGTTCAAGTGGTGGGTTACCAGGCATTGTATTTTGTACAGGTATGCATGACAGGTATGCGTTGACTTGGGGATGATTTGAAATGACCGCCAATTATGACTGTTTGATATTTATTGCCAGCAATGTGGAAAAAGAGACACATGTAAAAACATAAAAAGCTATAATTTTGTTGAAGGAGCAAAGTTTAACAAACCATAACCCCGCTTCTGGATATCGTTTGAAGTCAAATGATATACCATTTTTAAGTTTATGATATTTATTTTTTAAACACAAAATAAAACAAAATTGACCGGGGGAGGAATTTACGGCTCATTTGCCGTGGACGGTCACATATAATATATAATAATGTATATTCATGATTATTTATATCATGTTCAGGGCTGTAATTAAAAAAAACCCTGGCTGGGAATAAAATTGAGAAGTGTAGCGAGCGGAGCTCTCACCCTTCATGGTCGGGGGGGACAAAGGCCCCTCTTAAGGGCCCCTGGAGGGGCCCAGGGGGTCGAGGGGGCAAAGCCCTCCTGAAGCCAGAGGGATTCTGCCCATTTGGTACCACAGGTGAAGCCATTTCATGGGGTAAAATGGAGTACAACTTTTGTAAATGTTTCTTTACTTTTATTAAAGTTGTGTTAAAGAGGAAGCCCCGTCAGAGCAGTTCTTCTGGGGTGAACCAAACCTGCCTGGTTATCAAATTAATCAGCGACAAAGTTATCTCTGAATTTGACAGGTGCTAATTGATGTTTTAATGTTATTGCATCAATTAGCACCTGTCAAATTCAGATATAACCTTGTCAATGATTAATTTGATAACTAGGCAGGTTTGGTTCACCCCAGAAGAATTGCTTTGATGGGGCTTCCTCTTTAAACACAATTTCAAAAATACATTGTACATGTTAGTACCACTGCAGATTATCCCCAACACTTTTTACACACAAAACCTAATCAGTGGATCTCACAAAAAAATGTTTTCTTTTGTTTTGGAGTGTCCTGGACCTAGAGATAAATGCTGTGATCATTCATGGTTGACCTACAAAAACAAATAGTGTTTTTAATATGCAAAGTGATAATTTGTGTTCATACCATACTCTATTAATGATTTTAAAATGCACTGAATTTGTATCCATTTAAAAATATATATATATATTTTTCCCCTACAAATTTAAACTGGGACACATAAAAAATCTGGGGAAATCACAGCCCTGCATGTTATCAGGGTACTGTGAAAAGGGCAATAGTGCCTGCCCATGGGGTAATTCTGTAGAAAGTATGTTTTCACATAATTATTTCACCTGTACCTAAACTCACTACATTTACTGAACACACAAAGCAGTTCTTTGATACCTTTTTAAAATTCCCCCATTAAAACCAAATGCAACCAGGTGTGCCTGCATGGTCAGCAACCTCACAATAATCAAGTGGTTAAGTGCACTTCCAAACAAGTTGAATAAAAAAACACTTTTTTCCCTTTTTGTACTAAAACAGCGGCACACATTTGTAAAACAAGTCTGATTCATCAGACTACATGTGTGTCAGTGAAAGAACTAGCATATATAGCATGCTTCCATACCATACAAAGCTGTAGAAATGACAGCAAAAACTCTCCATCTACTGTACATTAAATATTTTGCATATTTACAGACCCTCTCCCCCATACCAATTGCCATTTGAAAAGCCACTGAATGTTCTTAAAAGGCAATTATGTGGTAAACAGGAAGAAAATTTGTGCAATTATCCTCAAAATGTTTGCATGGTTTTATTGAGTAAAATTATTGATAGCCTCATCCCCTACATTACCCCATCAATATGCAGATGACGGAATCACATGTCATAACCCCTATGAACAAAAACATGGTTACCACCCTGGAAGTCATGCACTGTTCTTTGGGCAACTGCGTTGTAAACACATTTTTGTTTCTAGAATACAAACCGCTGGAGCAATTTAAACTTGGGATAAGAACATTTTGGGTGATACGGGCCTCAATGTGAGGTAGAAAACATCACATGTTACAATCGGACTACCCACCTTATACCTCTCTCTCTTTTGATTACAACCAATTATATTTGAAAATGCAAAATGCTCACACCCTTGCCTGGTTTTCTTCCCCCAAACTGACAAAGCCTGTAAGGCATTTCACAAGAATTTGTTAAATCCCAGTAGAAGAGAATCTCCTAATCTGTGTTCGGTGGGTGTAATATCCATATCTGACCAGGGATGTGATCTGACATACTCCCCTAGGTAGCATAGAAAATGCAATGAAATTAACTTAATATCAAAGATGACATAACAGGTTTTTCCTTAATGATTAACCCAGATGTTGTAGGTACCATCAACATTATAAATCAAACAACTTTTAAAATTTGTCCCGTGACAAATTTGAAGGGCTACTGAATGAACTACTGAATCAATACTAGGCATGTTTCAACTCATTTATTACTTTTCATTCAGATTCCAAATTTGGTAATAAGAATGCAAATTTCTGGACAATTTTAGTAAATTATTATGGACCGGTCATCTGAGCTGGACAATGGCTAAATGGGAGTGTATAATTGTTAGCCTTAGGCGTGCATTCTACAGTTAACATGTCTAGTGCAGCTATAATTGGATAACACACATTTATTTCATCCAGAAACTGTCAATTTTGTTACAGTAACGATTGACTTAAAACACCGTCGATAATGATATCATTACGATGAATGACCAGCGGCAAAATATTACTTTGAAAAACACTTGGGCGAGATTATGTAGTAAGCTTCTTTATGGAAAATGACATTTCAAGATACACTTTCAGAGCAAAGCAATATGTGTATTGTAGTTCAAGGTCATATGCTTTTTCTGTAAAAAGTAATAATTGCTTCATGGGAAAAAAATAATTTCCTATTTCAATTAAATATAATAATCGCCAAATTTTGCAGAGAATTCAAAGCAGCCAAGCCCTGAATTATTATTTTTTAAACTGTCATTCAACAGTGGAAGGAATTAATGCTGTTATGAAAGGGGAATAAAAAAATCCAAAAGAATGCTATAATCTTTTAAGAAATTAGATATATTGTGACTTTGCATCTTAGGGCACAGATTCCTTCTAGAATCTGTGCTTAATTACTCCCCATTCCAGATAAATACAGCACTAATTTATTATCAAGTTCTGCCAAATGAAACATAGCTTAATCCTAATAATTAATTTAGTACTAACTGGTAATTTTTTACTAATTTCTTGAAAAAAGAGCCAAAAACATGCATTTTTGTCATGTTTCTTGAGTAGATGCCACAATGCCACTCAAAATCTTGAGTAGATGCCACAATTTTGCTCAAATTCCCACTTTTTTGTGTATTACTATTACTAATAGTTAAATAATTGGTTATAAAAATGAAACATGTCTTTGCTAAAAGTTAGAATGCATAAACTGAAATTAGTCTTAGTACAATTCTTTGGGTTTGATTGTCACAGCATATGAAAAACACCCTTAAAAACCATGTTTTTGGTCTTTATTTCCAAAAATTGGCCAAATATTTTTAAATTCTAACTTTTATTGTCAGTATATAGGACTAACTAAAGGATTAGGATTTAGTTAGGTTTCATTTGGCAAAACAGGATTTAGTTTTTTTAATCCCAACCATAGAGTAGGGTGTGTTCATACTGAAGCATTTACTCAGGACTGATCTGAGCTTTGCATCCACCATCAGGGGATCACCACATAATGTGTGGGAATCCTGAGGATCATCAAGCAGTGTGTGGGAATCCTCCGAGGTTTGGAGGATCACCACACAGATGATTCCCTCTGGATGCATGGCCATCCTCTGAACATTACGAGGATTCCCACATACCGCCTGGCGATCCTTCAACAGTGAAGTTCTTCCATGTGCGTGGCAAACATAATTTTAACACAATTGTCTATACAGTCCAATCTGGAGGATGCCATCAAATCCCTCTCCTAGTTTGAGAACACATGAATGCTTATTTGAAACCCACTTTTGGAAAAAGGTGACAGAAATATATCGCAACACATTAGCAGAGCAACACTGCTCACTCAAAATGGAACATGTTGTTTGGATGCATTCTACTTGTTACACAAAATGACTAAATAGAGTGCATATAATCAGCATTAGAAAGACCCCAGTAAGTTTGCCTATGTTGAACATAGCCAATTATACGGTGTGAATTCATTGAAATTAACGGGTGTACTGAAATGGAAATTCGCACCTGCCCTGGGATTAACTATGCGAGATACAAAATGTGATGTAATTTGATGAGCCAACCAGGCCTATAAGGTGGGAATTGTAACATGGAAATATGGGTAAAAATACAGAGAGCAAAAAGCAATAGAGTTCATAACAAAATTGGCATTATAAAAAGCTAGTATGTTTGACACCATACAAGTATGTCGCATTTGGAGATTTGATCTGTTCAGGTTTTGACAACCCTGGATAAACCAAGAAAGCCTCTATTGAAGCTTATTTCCATTGGGGGTCCATTAGATCACCAGGACGGGTTGGGAACAGCCAGGGGTTAACACCCTACTCTTTTCGAAACTGGCTGCGAGATACATGTACAGGTATGGCTCTCTGCACACAGGACCAACGGCGTCACATCCCCTCTGAAGGACGGAGTACTTTCATGATTCATTTACCCAATTCTAAATGAGCCATGAGGAGATCGGAAGTCTGAATTTAATCTACAGATCTTGCCAATTAATATCCCAGGAAATCACCACCGCCGGGAATTGAACCTGGTACCTCATGCACTAAAGGCAAGTACCCTAACTATTGCGCCACACTTTCCCTAAGATAAGTGTTGATTTCAACATTGCCTTATTTGGTCTGGTTGGATCAAATCATGTCACATTGGGCTGTTCAGTTGTTATCATATGGAAGACATGACCTGAATCTCCCACATAGGGTGTATGAAATACAAATGGGGTTACCTGAATGGATGACCACATTTGAAATATACACCCATGTGTGGGAGATTAGGGTCATGTCTTAAATATGAGGTATATGGATTTCAACAGGAATAGTCCAATAGAGATATTGAGAGAGCAAATAATTAGATCAATGATAAAGGCCATTGTCCTCATCCAAACGAAACTAAGCTGGAAAAAAATTTTACTCTATAAAAGAATGCCCACCCTAGTTTTGTTAATTCCATTTTTTTTCCTTTCAAAATTTTTGACATCCAGATATCCATAAATGTTTTAAGCAATTCTTCACACTTCTTAACTGTTTCAAAACTTGAATGAAGTGAAACAGTATATAAATATTCAAATTCACACTTTTTGGGGGCAATTTATAAAGCTAATTAGACCCATAGATGCTTTGGCTATGACCTTTAAAAGAAAATTAGATTAAAAATAAAAATTCCTTTAAAAGGAATAGGGCGGGCAAATGAAAAAAATTGTCAAGAGAGAATGAAAGAATGAGTTACTCTTCACAATTAAAATAGGAAAATATGACACAACATCGATTTCCAATGGGGGAATAACACAAAACGTATAAACAAAGTTAAAAGAGTTTTTAACTTTATACGTTTGTTATTCCCCCTACGGAGGTTGTGTCATATTTTCACTGATTTTGCTTATCCTTTGGTTCCCTGCTGGTCAGTTGGAACAGATTTTCCCTGTTTTTATATTAACCCTTCACATCATAACAGAAGATGTTTTATGTTAACATTTTATATAAAACATTGTTATAAAACTTTTGTAGATAATAGTTATTTAAAACATTTTCGTAATCATACCTAGAGATTTTTTATCATCAGATAGAAAGACTTCTGCTCATCTTCTCTGGTGAGACAACAGGGCTGGGGTATCTTTCCATATCAAAGTTTAAAAATCTGTCATATCATTTCCTCAATGTGTTGTTTTGATACAACTTATGAGGGGAAAAGTTTGATTTTACATTTGGATATTATTTTTTAACTTTGTAACTTAATTATGATTAACATAACTGTATTTCAAAGCGTCAAACTATATCATTATTTTGTCCCAACAAAAATAATCCAGGGAATAAAATATTCATTCATATGTTTATTTATTTTATTCAACCTTGGCCATTTCTACTGGTGCACATGCATTCTAATAATTTGTCTATAATACCTTATGCAAGCATCAGCAAGCACAATTTGGCACAAGATTTGAAAAGTAAATAGCCTATGTACACACTGAACACAATGCACATATAAGCTGTAAAGTACATATATATATATAACCGAAGCTGTCAGTATAAAATGATATATATGACCTTCATGATGCTATTAATTTAGCCCAAAGATTAGGAAAACTAGGAAAACTGGTGAACTGGTACTGTTCAAATAAAACATCTGCAAATCTTGCTGCAATTTCCAAATAGTATTTCTATTACTTAAATAACTATTTTTGTTATTTCTTTTAATACAAACACATTACTGCCTATGACGACGTCTTTATCGTATTACTTATATATCAAAATCAAGTAATAATTACAAAACTCGCCGTAAACTATCACCTCTGTGGGTGTTTGGGTATATAACCGGCACAAATATTTTCTCAACACTGCGGCATGTGAAAAAGTAGGTCAATAGTCAAACAAATAAAGGGCGGGTGCGGCACGCCGCACCCGCCCAAAAATATAAAAATAATACAAAATAATCCAACTGACACTACACAGTATCTATGGCCAATCAAATATATATTTTTTGGTCTTAGCTGACATCCTCCCTCCCTATCTGAAACTAAAGTGGGTAAAAACACATGTTATGTACGTTAGTAAGAAATAACTCAAATTGCCATTTCAAAACCTGTGTCCACTAAAAGGGCTTCTTCAATCTTACGGGCAGTTCCCTATTAACAGTGTAATACACATAAAATAAATAAACATTCTTAACTTCACAAAGATTTCAAATAAATCTAAAAGGATCCTGACTAGAGAATAATAATTTTGGAATATTTATTCATTTATTTATTCTTCAGTGACTTCTTATTGGCATATTTTATTTATATTTATTTATTTACTTATTTACTTATTTACTTATTTACTTATTTACTTACTTACTTACTTATTTATTCATTCTTCAGTGACTTGGCCTATTTTATTTCTATATATAATAGCTTTACTCATGCTACACAATTAAAGTCAAGATATTGAGCCAATCCACATGATTATACAGCTTAATTAGTACGAGCATCGGATACCAGCTCTTGATACCCAGGAGAAGGAATTAGAAATATATATAGGTTGTATATATTATCACTGCTTACTAACACTGTGTTAACTCTCTATCTAAGGCCAAATTAAAAAAAGGTTCGTCTCTAAGCTCCTGCTCGCATTCGTTTATTCACCCGCATTAGTAAAAAAAAATTGTTTTTCTTCTTTTTATTTTTTTTCTCCAGAAAAAGTGTAAAATATACGATCGAAATGCCGTTTTTACAGTTTTAGACCCCTGCTATTTAAGATTGCTTCACTTCAATACAATAGCAGCATCACTTTATTGTTCAATACAACACTTCATACAGTAGAGTAGGACTTTGAGGTTTTTTTCACATTGAAAAAAATCTTTGGTAAAAAATAAATAAAAAAAATAAAAATGCATTTCGCATTACTTTTTCCAGAGTTGGAGAGCTTTGAGACAAACCTTTTTTTTAATTTGGCCTAACCAAAAAGCAAGTTAATTAATCACAACACTGCTTTCTCAAATGGAAATGATCTTGGGATGCATTAAGACTTTTGTCATCTACAAAGCTATCATTTTATCATTAATAGCTTTAGAAAGTGCATATGAACCCAACTGCTTAAGCACACATTCTTTGGTGCAAAATGAGAATGATTTTTCCCATAAATATGGCTATATGCCAATCTTAGATGAAATCTGTCCAGGCATTATAACAGATATGTAGGTCATGTCTCAGCCACAGTGCTATGAGATTTTTCTAGGGAATTGGGGGCTTCAGGGAGAGGGGAAATCTTGCAATTGATGAAACATTGCAATTTTAGTCTGGAAAGTGAACATTTCTGTCATTTGTTTTGCTGGGTATGAGTGGGAGGTGACATCAAATACTTCCTAAGCCACATTTATACAATTAAATGATTCATAAGTTTTTTTTAAACCATCTTGATATATATCTGAAGAACCAGGACTGGGAGACATGTTGTATACTTAGATTACAATGTGGGAATTCTTTAGAAAATCTAAAATAACATATGTGACCCGTTCTGACAAAACCAGGAACAAGTCGCATTTTTGACATTTTCATGATTTGAATACAAATGTAAGCACAGGATAATAAGCTTCAAAATGATACCAAAATTATATAAATAGCATCAATACTTTTCAAGTTATGGATAATTTTGTAAATGATACCTTGATATTTTTGTGGAACTGCTATTCTGAGAAATGGGATAATTATTTTCCTGCTTTACACAGGATTGAATAGGGATTATCATAGTTCAACTGTCAGTTATTGATTAAATAAACCTCCTTTTAATAAGTACTTCAAGGATTTGAAAGTACACTCAGTCCCAAGGTCAAATACCATGAAATTAAGAATTCCAAAATTTGGTTTTTTTTTATTGGAATATCATCTTTAAAGGCTAATAACTCAAAAACATGCCTGGCGACTTGTTCCGGGTTTTGTTAGAGCTGGTCACATACACCAGGCACAAAAAGAAACTCGTCAGTTATATTCATCCTTGCTGTTCAATAACTTGATAATTTTGGATTATTCTGAAATATAAATTTTGTTAACTAGACTTTGCTTTCTCATTTGACACCCTGTTCCTGTAAAACGAACAAGAATTGACCAAGATATGCACCTCAAAGCCTCAAACCCCAAAATCAAAAGTTGCATTTTCAACGATTTTCAATGGGAACGCATCGTTGTATTGCACACAAGCACCACGGGCCAATCAATAAAGCACACAGTGTAACAGGCATAATTGAATCGTTAAAATTGCAACTTTTCATTTTGGGGTTTGAGAGTTTGAGGCGCATATCTTGGTCAATTCTTGCTCAATGTTCACAAACAGGGTGTCAAATGAGAAAGCAAAGTCCAATTAACAAAATGTATATTTCAGAATAATCCAAAATTATCAAGTTATTGAACAGCATGGATGAATATAACTGACGAGTTTCTTTTTGTGCCTGGTGTATATATGTCACTTCTCACACTGGTATCATTCCAGTTTGGTTACCTAAATGGGTGATTCCATTTGAAATCTACACCCCCTTTGTGGGATATGAACACCATGTCTTCCATAGGGGGCGTATGGCTTTCAACTGAAATATAAACCCAATGTGAATTATGGATGAAAAACAAAGATCCAAACCCTGACTCCTTAATGGCCAGTATATTTTGTTGCATGCTATATCACTTTGCCCATGCCAAACCATTACAGTCAACACAGCCAATGCACACAATTTAATGGCTAATTTGTATGAATACGGTGACACCTGGCCTGAGACCTAGAAGAGGTGATCCGAATAGACTGCATAATATTTCTCGCTATAAACCACCGTGAGGTATAACACTGGTTTCTTGAAATGGAACAAGGCAATTTGTTGCTTGCCAACACAGCTCACAGAGCACACACATAATGAGCAATTAGCAAAATGGATTTTCTTTGGATGGAAAGTACTTATTCACCAATAATATTAAAAAATCCAATTTTGATGAAAAAATAAATATAATCACAAAATGTGATCAATAGTAAGTAAATTATATTTTAGTTCTTGATGCAAGTTTTGACCGATTAATATTCCAATTTTAATTTCAGTCCTTATTTGGATTGCACTATTATATATCGTAGGCTGCATTACATAATGACCGATGTCAAACCCAGGGTGTTTTATAGTGACGATGTCAATCCCAAAATTGATCAAGAAATGGACATTGGGAAAATGTTGAGCATGTGAATTGCATTGGGCATAGATGATAAACTTGACAGAAATGTTCAGCAATTCATGTGTCTATTAAAAGACGACCTTTGCCAAAATTATCCTTCACTATGAATTTCACAATTTTTATGAAATCTCAACATCCGTCACTATGGATTTTACTGTATTGCTTAGATCCGCCTGTGTAATTCTCCCGACGATATGTTGCATTCTTTATTAATTTATGCTTTTTAAAGCCTTAATGTACGATCTTTTAAATTTTTAGATTTTTCTTTTTTCTTCCAAAATGATAATATGCAATCATTATGAAAGTTCCCAATACATTTGGACGCTTGAAAAACATTGAGAATTTGCAAAGAAACAACATCATATACTTCACCTCTATCACTCGAAACATCTCGCACTATTTGGACTAGGACAGCAAGTGCGGCCTCAGAGTTACTTCCCTACGAGGCCGGTTTGGTTACGCTCCCTCCACATGTGGAGGAGCGTAACAAACTAGTTTTATAGGAGACTACGGTTTATGATCGTGGCGACATAAAATCATAATCTAAATTATGATTTTATGTCGGACCAACAGAAAATCATCCCGTTTTACTACAAATAGGGCGAATTTGACAGTTTGCTCATAGATTTAAGTTAGAATATGTGCAAGTATTACAAATATGCCAAAAAATCGGGTTTGAAAAAACATAAAGGTAAATTCTGAAAAAGGATCGTACATTAAGGCTTTAAATAAAGTATTACAAGAAACAGAACTCTTATCCTTTATATCACAAAATTTACTCCAGTTTTAGGTAAAAATTAACATCATGGTTGAATGAAAATTTGACTGACTGAACCCGACACATTTTTTTCAAAAGGAGTCTGCAAGGTCTTATGTAAGACTTTCTTTTTCTGCCTACACTCTTAGAAAAAATGGTTCTAATTAGAACCTACAAACGTTCTAGAGCTGTCCTTATTTAGAACCTTAAATGGTGCTACAAAGAATTAAAAACAGTTCTGAAAAGGTTAGAAAGAACCATTTTAGACTTGAAAAAAATCTGGAAGAGCCAGAAAGAATTTTTTTCTTTTTCAATTTTCAAGAACCCTCTTTTCTCGAGGGTTCCACAAACAGGACAGCCAAGAACCCTTTTTTCTACGAGTTGATACCTAATGAAAATTCTGGTGGCTGAATAGGATAAAATTAGATCAGAGAAACAAGAAATTTAGCAGAGACAATGGTACACTAAAAAATTAGGCTAACAGTAAACTGAAACATGCAGAACACATATCAAGATGCCCGGTGACAAAGATTAATAAGTTATAGGATAAAGTAAAGGTAAAGAAAAAAGGGATACATACATAGGAGTGAGTGCAATAGTACCAGGAGTACCAGGAGATTTGCTCGTTGACCGGTTGAATGTAGGTACCTGTAGCATCACATGTTTCCCTGATGATGGCGTTTCTGGAATTCTGATCGGTGTCAGGGCTGGTGACTGGTTTGCTGACCGGTTTACTGACCAGTCTAGTGGTGGTACCTTAAGATGTAAATTATGCCTCCCTGCTGGGGTTTCTGGAGCAAGTGGAGTGCTGGTTGCTCCCATCTGTTGCTGACATGGTGTACATAGCAGTGGGGTCATAGGTGACCTAGGTGTTCTATTTAATCCAAGTTAATTTGTAGTTAATTCCAAGCACCAATGAAGAGCATTGAAGGTAGTGAGTAGTGGTAGAGCATCGTGGGTAGTTAGTAGCCAAGCATTATAGGTAGCGTTTGCAGAGCATTGCATTATGGGTAGGTTAAGGATAGGTACATGCAGGAGATACAATAAGACATGCAAAGAAACAGAAAAAGAAAATAAAGAAATGAATGGTTATTAACTAATGCTAATAAGATAGACAAGCTAAACTGATAAAGAATATATATATACATGCAACAGATAATAGTGCAATATTATTAGCGCGGAATTCCATTGACTCAAGCAATACTAGTAATGTTGTGTATGCTTGATTGTTTTTCAGAAAAGAAATACATTTTGCACTTCATTTCTTTTCAGAAAAGATATATACATTGACAGAAATACAGTTTGAAGCCAGTACTCACACCTAGAAATCTTATGCTAGAGTGATAACACTTCCTGATTGGAACTGAATTATATTTTAAGTACAGGTCTAACCTGTATTGTTGCTGCTGGATTTCATTCACCCTATGAATAAAATATTGCACTTGATCTGTTGTTCATACAATTAGAAAAAGTATAGCAAATATATATATTTAAGGCCTAAAAAATTGTTTGATTGGCGTAACCCCATCTGGCATCTACCCTAACATTAGGCCAGATTCTACACTTTTTATTTAAAAAAATTAAAAATTAAAAAAAATTAAAAAATTCCCTACCTACCTACCCTAATATTTTTTTATGTTACGCCAATTAAACAATTTTTTTAGGCCTAATTGAAAGCATATCAGAAAGTAAACTTAAAGCTTTAATGTATGATTTCCGTCAAATTTTGATTTTATTATTCTTTATTCAAAATGTTGAAATAATATTAGTAATAACTGACGGTAAGGGTTGCTGTCCATTTTAGGTTGAAATAACAAGGTAAAGTGAAAGAAACCCCACTGGTTATTTTGGCCATTTGACACGCAGTTCTATGGGCGGACATATTCTCATAATTTTTAAATTATGATAATATGTCGAACTTTGCTCTGTTGACCTACAAAGACAACAAATATGGCTGATTCCATTTAGGTGCAAGTTGGGACATGTGTAAACATTACAAATATGCAAAAAAATCAGGTTTGAAAAAATTATATTATAAGATCGTACATTATGGCTTTAACATTTTATTCTAAGCATAGTTAAATTGCATAGAAACTTCAAACAAAACATAAATCACAAGACATTAAAGGATATATTTCAAAGTATAGCATATCAAAGAGATATTTGTAGATGATGTGGTTTCAAGACTTCATCCACAGACAGTCAGTTTTGAACACAATCTGATTGAACTACACCAAAGGAGGCAAATGGGAGGGTGGGTGGGAAAATTTGATCCTCACTGACTGAAGCAATCTAAAAGTAAATTGCCAGGAGGTTTGAAGTGGTTTGTATGGATCAAACTCATACATGGAGCCTCTCTGTTGCTCAGGTCATTTTGTTTTTTAAGAGATAAATTTGATTCACTCTGAAAATAGAATTATTCTATTTAGCAGAGATGATTATGACGGAGGTTGTGACAATTAAAGATGAGGTCCTTGTTCTTCAAATGTTATGTTTTACTTACCTATAGTCTGTCCACATAGAAGTACAAAGTAAATAGACCTCGGAAACTGGAGGTATGAGAATAATAATTTCAGTGCAATGCATCTTTGGCGAGCCAACTGCTGCTTGTGATTTGTGCAGCACGCTCTTTACTGGTCGCGTCGGCGCTCGCGTGTGACGCAAAGCATCGACCCCCCATGCCACAGATTTGGTTTGTACTTCTAAGTGGACAGAGTCAGACTGTATAATATTTTATCCTGTAATGGCACTTGTATAGCTCATTAAGAGCTTGTAGAGGTCAGTTTTTACTCAAATTAATAGCAAAATTGGTTTCATACTCGCATTGCTGTGTTTGGTTCATTAATTTTATGTGCATTTTTAATGAAGTAAATGACTTCCAGCTGTGTTGTGTTGTAAATAGGTTGGGATGACTACTTATGGCCATATATCAACACAAAATAATGGCACCCAACAATGATAGCAACATGGGTTTGACAGTCATTGGCAATATGGATTTTCTGGTCTGTGAAACAAGAAAGATTTGGGCTCAGTATAAAATCTTGAACTTAAGCTCACTACTACACTGTGCTCAAATGCTCAATATCTCTACATGGGTTATTCCAATGAAAACCCACACTACTAATATCTTCCACAGGGAGTATGAATTTCAAATGGAATGAACACATCAGGCAGCTGTATTTGAATTTCATACACCCTCTGAGAAAGATTCAAGAATCTTCCACAGAGGGAGGATGAATTTAAATCAGAGTGGGTTAATGTGGTAATTCCATTTGAAATTTATACTCCCCCTATAGAAGATATTTCCAAAATCTTCCACAGAGGGAATGTGGACTTTTAAAATGGTAAAGCCCAATGGCACACTTTTACCAAATGCTAGCAACATATAAGAAAGAAACAACAGTTTACCAACCCAAAGTGTTACATTAAAGAGACAGCAAATAAACACAAATCCCGACCAGCACACAATCCAACTTTAAAAAAAAGTCTCTATAGACTACGTTCTATCCATTAGGCTATCAGCTCCCACGGAATAACAATAATACTAAGTCTATGAGCAGTCGAGGTATAAGCCTATACAATACTTACACAAATATTATGAAAGTACACAAGTATAGGAGATCATTATTGATACTTTTAAGCATTAAAATCGTTTAAATCATTAAAATGGTTTAAATGATTAAAATCGTTTCCCAGCATAATACAAATAAAGTATCCTCACTACCTACTTTACTAACAACATATGACAAAAGAAGTTTACAAATATTGAAAAAGTGTACTTCAACACATTTAATATTATGTTTCCACAATTTCATTTGTACAATTTACAGCCACATAAAATTAGAAAACAAGAGAAAAGAATCAAGAAAAGATATGGAAAATTATCAAACAAAGAAAAAGGCTTATACATCATACACTGGAACATGGAAACATTCAAACATTACAAACTATCGCACAAGATCAAATTAATGATGCTTAATCGTTATTCTTAATATGTGACACAATCTGGTCCATGGGGGCCAAAGGAGGCATTTTTGAAAATTGAGTTACCATAATTATTGCATTATACATATAATAGGCTATCATTTACTGAAAACACCAAAGGCCTAGTCTACTTGGTTCCAAAGTTATGAAGTTTTTTTTTTTTTATTTTCTTATGTATTGTTTTTGAACTCCATATTTTTACCTTTATCTCAGTTTCAAATTTGCCGCCTTTGGCCCCCATGGACCAGATCGTGTCACATATATCAATATACAGGGGAAAGAAGAATTACGCATCACACACTAGCACATTAAGCGAGAATTTAGAAATGGAAACATGACATGTTTGAAACATAAAATTATAATTTTCATTGCTATATAATGTTGCATCAATAACAGGATTGGGGTTGTAGCCTTCTGTCCTATACAAGTCAATAATTAACAGAGTGAACTGAATTGAATTGAATAGTAAGTGAATAAGAGATAGTGAATTGATAGAAGCTCTGCATATTTCAAATTCTACAAATCTGTTAATTTACTTCACTTTCCTTTTTATAATACAAACTGTCAGAAGAAATTACGTAAAAAGAAACTGAACTGAAAGAATCACAGTGCTATGTTTTGCTAACAATCCAACCAATCGCATTCAATTTACTCTTACCCATTTCAGATATTACTCAATATAATCTTTCCCCCTATAGTTTCATTGTGATCTGCACGTAAACCACACTGCACATTTTCAAATATATTAAAGAGTAAATGCAAGATGGCTGTAAGTGCTTTGATATTATTATGTACTTCCTTCCTTCTTGGTCTCACACTATCATGATTACTTTGCAAATTATGCCCTCAGCATTTCTACTGTTACACAATTCTAAATTGTATGATTTTATTTCAACTGTTGAAAAAGTCATCTTTCTTGAACACCAGAATTCCACCTGAAATGTCAGGTGCATGCTTTGCAACCCTAGTATATTGTACATGTGTACACTTTGTAGTATTTTAATTCCCATGAGAAAAACTTTCAAAACAAAATGTGAAATTTAATTAACCACAAAAAATACCATTTTACAGGCTATATGCTTGACATCCATGACTGATGACACTCTCCTCTGATCATTACACTTCTTATACATTTGCATTTCATCTTAAAACCTATGCAGATATTCTACTACACATTTGAGGCTCAGATTTATGAATTGTGGCAGTTTAGTATTTCACGATCCATTTATATTGAACATCCACTTGGTTTGAATTTGTTTCTGCCACATAAAGCTCATAAAGAAGGAAATAAGACTCGCAATCTTACTAACGACTAACGTGATCATGATTATGCTGTCAACCAAATGTAGCATGAGATTCATAATAGGATGGAAGAATTAGAAATCTGCTTTGACTATTCCACTTTGCTATCTTCAGTAGACAGCACATCATTGATGAATACTTGTCTTCAGTGGAGAGAATGACAATGTTTATGAGTAGATAGCACAGTCTTCAGTATAGCAATGGAAATTGCTGTCTTTAAGATGCTACAATAATTGGTTATTTCAGTTGAAATCAACACGCCCCTTATGAAAGACATGACCTTAATATCCCATACAGGGGGTGTGAATTTCAAATGGGGGGTTACCTGAATAGGAGACTCCATTTGAAATCTACACCCCCTGTGTGGGAGATAAGGGTCACGTCTATACTGGGTATATGGTTTTCAACTGGAATAACCAAATGGTTATCGGGTTAATGCCCTCTTCAGTAATATATGATATTATTCATAAGTATATGTTCTCATCTTCCAGACAGACAGAAAGCATAAATGATATCACAAGTTCCATGCTACTTCCAGGGCTGATATCCAAACTGCCTCCAGTAGGCAGCACAATAAGATTACAGTTTATTGCTATCTGTGACACCATTAAAAGGGTAATAAGTTTCAAACTCGGTCACTCTACCTCCATAATAAAACACATAATACAGAACACTAAATTCAATCAAAACTGATTGCCATAAGAAAATGAAACATAAAGAGCAGAAGGAGGCAGCAGGGGCAATGAGGCCTGACAGGTGGTTTTTCCAAGAATAATAAAAAAGTGACAAATGATGCAACAAATTAGTTATTTTAAAGTTATTGTATAGGCAATAATCATGATCATGTCCATCCCAACATAAAGTTGTGCTGTTTAAGAGTTGAGCCAAATCGGGTCTCAACAATATATTTATACACCTTGGTCGGTGATCTCAAAGTATTATTGTGACCTTTGCCTGTTCACTTTCCCACTAAGCCATGCACCACCTAAAGGCTATTGCACTGAATTGATATTCCAAAAGCAAAGGTAAATGTCCTCACACCAATAACTATGGACATATTCAGTGTATTCACACACATTTTTTAGTCTCAGATTTAAAATTGAATTTCTAGTTCACATTTCTTTCATACCAGGCCTAGCATCCATTCGAAAGTTCATGCAATGTGAGCATTAGTTGTTTGAATGTCACCATGTGCATACAACATCATACCAACATTTGCCTATGTTGGTTTATAGTTACACAACTTATTCCAAATCAGGCCAGACCAGTCTAGAACTAAGCTGATGTGTGTAAATAACACTGTATACTACACTTGAGCAGCAAGAGCAAAAGCCACAGAACACTTGTAAAAGGCTGGATAATAGCTAAGTGGTGTCATCGGAATCAAGATATCTAACTACATAATATTTGGCAGGCTCAGCTACAATCAGTGTTTATGGGGAAATCTGATATTTAAGAACTGTTGTCACAGCTGAAATACTGTTCTATGGACAAAAACACTTGGAATTTATAGCATATTTAACAATAGAAATCAGAGCATACTTTGAATTGTCACTAAACCATAGAGAAGGCATACCTACAATTATGTCAGTTACTGTCTGGGAGTATTCACAAGTGTTTTTGGCCAAACACTAGAAAATAAATTCCAACAATTTCAGCTGGAATTTGTTGACTTAAAAGGGCATTTCGTGATCCACAGCCTCATTCCCCCACTTTTTTCAAACAAAAGTTGAGATTTTTATACCACTGAAAACCTCTGTATGGCTACATAATGTTTATGTACCAAACATTTCTTGCAGATTAATTCATTTAGCAAAAATATCGTCAGAACCAAACCAGAACGAAATTATATTAGGCCCTTCGCACTTGATTATTAGTTTCCTGTTAAAGATTTTGAAAAAGGGACGAGGTGACTTTTAATTATTAATTATCAATTATCTTTTATTTTCTTTATTTAGTTTGAACTATATTACAAGCAACTATTGACTCGTTTTGACTAGAGCGGGCATTTAATTATTTCACAATAATATTTGATTTTATAAATAAGTGAAGGTGGAGTTGTACTCTTTGTTCATTCATCATTATTGTTGATATTATTAAAGTCAGAAAATGGCAAGTAGAAGTAGTTGAAAGTTATTTTAAAGGAGAAAATGAGAAATAAAAATAAAATAATTAATTATTTTGAGATTTTCAATTTTGGACGCGGGCAGTAAACAGGAAACTAATAATCAAGTGTGAAGGGCCTTACAACAGTGGCCCATGGAGCAGTGCAATACACATAATCATGCATAACTCACAAACACAAAATCGGAATCAACTAAAATTTTGGGAATAAGCTTTTTTCGTGGACATCTACTGGAAAATGTCATAAAAAGAGAATGCCAGAATCACAAAATCCTCCTTTAACAAATGAAACTTAAATTCTTAGAATTTCTTTACAACCAAAAACATCACTAAAAACTGCAAAATCTGCTACTATTGATAAATAATATGTTTGTAAAAATGTCTGCATCCATGTAATTTTTTATCAGCTTTACTAATGGTCATAGATGGTCTGTTGTATGGTTGGTTTGTGGCCTGCTAAGCATGAGTAGTGTTGTGATTATCTAATATCCAGATGCTTTTACACCAATGCCCAAATAATATAAATACAAAACCCAATACAAGGGTTACTTACAATTGTGCTACTTGCAGCCAAATGAATCGGGCAATCCGATTCACTTACTAATTTCCCAGTCCTCATATGATATTTCATATTTTGAACTCTATCCTGTTTGTTACATGTGAATATTAATAAATTGAAATTACTGAACACGTTAAAACATGTCCTTTTTTGTATTATTTGCATCACACTATCCATTTGAACCTAGTTCAACTTTAGTACATATTGTAATTCAATAAATGTGTTTACTCTTCCTGCCCTCACGGATAATATATCTCATTTAAATCAAGATGCATATATTTTGTCTATTGCAGAGTTACTGCTATCTTATCCATGGTTGGCACAATTTAAATCAAATGATTTTTTTTTTAAATCGCTGATTTAAATCAAGTTTTTAATTTGTTGCCATTTTTGATAAATGAAAGTTAATTTCTTTCTGACTTCATTCCCAATGCTTCTACAACTTTTGGATATAATTAAATACACCTCTATGACATTATTTTATCTATTAGGCCTACTAAAAATTCATCTTCAAGGTGCAGAATTCAACAGGTTTTTTCCATGATTTTACCCATTTTTTTTCTCGGATATGTTTGCACAGTATTTTTTGTGGGACCTGAAAGCACATCAGACACACCAAATCGCATTCTGAAAATGAGGAAGGTCCTGCTAAAAAAATTAGGTCTTTTGGGAAAAGGGGGAAAAAACATATATTTTCAATGCGAAAGATCAAAATTGTCAAATGATGGTTGGCTTTTCCTCCCAGCTACGTACACTCTAAGAACATATCATTAAATTTATGAAGTTCACTTCCAGAACTGTTAAATGTTAAAAATATCAATTTTTAATAATTGCCATAAAATAAGTAGGCCTAATTATATCAAAAAGTACACATTACTCATATTCAGAATGCAATTCAGTATGTCCGATGTGCTCTCAGGTCCCACAAAAAATACTGTGCAATCATTGTTATCTGATCCCTTGAACATGTTTCGATTTTTTGTACATATCTGATAGGATAGTGCATATGTTTAGCATTCCATTAGTGTTTTTTGGCTTTATCATGGGGGTATAGCAGTTCTTGGAATAAAAAAAACCTCAAAAAAATTGATTTAAATCAAGAACAAAAAATTGACTTAAATCAAATAAATCTTTTTTTTTTTCTTTCAATTTTTTTTGAACAAATAAAAACAAATTGGCAATCCTGAATGACAACTCATATCTGAGGTCAGATGTGATATCTCTTCTTTTGTAATAACTACCTTTCTTATGGCCAACTTATAGAGAAAAAATTCTGAACATATAATATAATGACATGTTAACTTTAACATCCAGAAAATAGTGAGGATTCAAACAAAAAATAGAGAGGTTTTCAAAATTACATGCAACTTCAATGGCACAACACTTGCTAGAAATAGGGAGGTTGCCAAATTTGGGTGTCAAAATGGACAAAAATAGGGAACCTCCCTCTAAAAAAGGAAGAACTGGCATCTCTGTTACATATATCAAATTCATTGGTATATTTTATCGAACATCTAGCGGTGATAGCAGCAATTTAGGTGGTACTTAGTCACATGTTGTTATCTACTAAAGACAGCAAGTTTGGTTAAATGTCGCTGTCTACTGAAGATAGCAATTTTGGTGGTATAGACTAACAGTCAAATGTGCTATCTACTGAAGATCACATCACTGGCAGCATGTGTTACCTGATCAAATGCCAGTATATACAGAAAAAATAAACTCAATTAGATGAATGCTTTCAGCTGTCACACATCAGTAACATGATCATTACATTAAAATAAACAAAAAATATTTCTAAAAATAAGAGAATAGTAATCAAACACACCTGCCATTCAGTTATGTTGAGAACATTAACATTCCATCAAGATTTTTACTTTCTGTTTTAAATAAATAGAGGCCATCATGGAATATTCAGTACCGGGGTATGCATGTAGCTTTGACACAAACACACAGACACAAACAACTGTGCCATACACTGTATGCTTAGCATTCTATAAGAACGCAACACATACGTTTGCCCACAATGGCACAATTTATTTGAAATCAATGTAGATACATACATCATCAGAGCCTAACAATATGTAGTATAAAATTTTTCTTTCATTTTTTGATATATCAACATGACAAATGCCTAGTACTGTCCAATATATTATAAATTTCAAGTGTCATCAGCACACTGAAAACATCTATGAGAACACCAGCATAATGAACACATCTATGAGAACACCAGCATAATGAACACATCTATGAGAACACCAGCATAATGAACACATCTATGAGAACATTCTATTAGCGAACTGCTATTTTCTATTTAAAATGGATTCAAATCAACCCTGAATGCGATACACCTATAATGTATTCACACAGATAAGGTTGATCCATTATTTAAGTTCCAATTTTTGTTCTTTTCAGCCACTTTTTAACAATTTTGGTCATGTGTCTGCCCCCCCCCCCCACATTTTAAACCGGATTGGCGCTAATGACTACCGATAACATGATATTTTAATTGCTGATAACTAGTGTAAAGATTTAAGCAACAGAAACAGTATATAAATATTATATTAGCAAAATGAGTTCCAAGTTTATGGTCCAAAGTGGTTGAATTTCATGAATGTAGACAGTAATTCTAATGTTGATAAACTATTTAGCATATTGTTCCTATCCAATGAACAGGAATATCAAAGAGAACAATACTTATTTGGCTTCATCATATCACATAGAATTCTAAAATCGGATCTTGTCACATGTTTCTGTCCTGTCCTATCCAGTTCTCCTAATTGTGAATATCTGCATTAAATTGTACTTCACAACAGCGCTCTGAGAGCCACTTACAAGTCGTACATTATAAATCACTATATTTATTTATTTATGCATATAGGCCTACTTAACAAACTCAGCTTGCTCATATTACATACCAAAAACAGAATAACAAGTCAAATCCTAATTTTCTTGATGGAAAATTATTATAAATATATTATAAATGACAAAATCTGCTTTTATTAACTTGAAAGGATTTAAATTTCCCCATGTGGGTGGGCGTACATACTTTTAAGCAGAAACACTTGTTCTACCTACGCCTAACTGCACCCTGCATAACTTATAATCGGGGTTTCTAGGGCTGAGTGACTGAATACTTCCGTCAGTTCTATTGCCGGTATTCTTGTTACGGGAATGAAGCGAGACAATCCTATCCAAATCCATTAGGATAGATTGTGCTGAGTAGTCTATATATTGAGGTTGACATTTGTCATGTTTATTAGTCTGATGAGAATATAGAAATGTTACATAGCATGTGAGGGTGGAATTAATAACGGCATGATTGCAATGTGTTGTTGTTGTTAGATTTGTACGGGAAATGAAACAATTGGTTTGTGTTTCTATGGAGATTGGTCTATGCCCAAATCTACTGCAAAGAAAATGTCTGTCTGAAAAATGTGATACTTTTGTGACTAAAAAAACACTGAACAAAAAGGCAGGATCATGCAAGTCCTTTATACCTGCATGCAATTATATTAATGATGCATTTAAGAAGTATTGCCTATTCCTCTACTCATTTAAAAATGTATACTTTTATACCTTGCAAGAGTATATAGTAAGAAACAAAAAGGCATCAGTTTACAGCAATTTGGATACTATTGTTACTGCTATAGGGTGCTAATAATATACACCTTGTTAACGCGGCTGTGTACTCTAGCCATTGTTTCTTTCTCAAAATTGAGTTTTTATGATATGTTTGTACCTTGTTATGTTTTTTATAAATTCAAGGAATGAAAATCCAGATTTGTAAACTCAAACTGCAATATTTTAAGTATTTTATTTCACTATTCAACTCGTGTTTGAACGTGAATACGAAAGAAAATCTTTGTTGTACCAGCAAAAGGTACACGGCGCAACAACTCATCGCGTTGCGTATCGCGCAATTTGTTAACGCACAAATCGCTGACGACACTGGCGTCTTCTGTGACGCTTATCTGCATCTGTGGCGCATCTTATGGAAACACCACGGAAGCACTGATTTCACAAAAACCTAGTGGTCAAATGGCTCCGTTTTAGCTGATAAAATGTGGGGCTTTTCAAGTTCTTTCCCCCGATTTAAATGTCAAGTTATGAATGGATTTCGCTCAAACTTCTCAAGGGGCTGTGGATTTACCCGATGTTCACGTAATATAAGTTACAAAAGCGAAAACTGTCGCATTCTCCTGTGAGATTCGATGAAAGTGCAAAATGTCACCACTTTAAGCTTCTACGGCCATTATTTCAATGTTCATTTTCTCGGTAAAATGACGATTTAGGTACACGATAACTCAATAAATACAGCATCTATAGGTAAGCAAATATGATCATCGTAAAAAGCATGATCGACTCAAGAAGCGGTTTTCTCATTTTTTCATATTTTGGTCTATTTCCGATTTTGGGCATCATTTTGTGCAAATAGGCGTTTTTGAATTTTAAAAGTTCATTTTGATGCCTTATATGGTCAATATCTCAAAAAATAAGGCCAATATCAAAAAATAAAAAACCGTTTTTGAATGGAGCCTCAAGATTGAGCTAAAAACAAAATAAAATATTTTGGAAAGAGTGTTTTTTGTTATGATGTACCTAACAAATATTGCCAAAAACTCACTTTTTGTGATTTTCTTCAAAATTGTTGTTTTACCCCAAATCTGTATTTATATTAAGATTTATTGATGTCTTGCCTTCATAAAAATGTATACTTTTATATGTTTTTGCCAATAATTACAAAGTTATTGCACTTTTACTACATGCATGTCTGAGAGTACACAGCCACCTTAAGGCATACAGATGCATTATAATAATATCTGTCAGCTAGGATTAAGTCATTTTATACATTTGTACACACATAATACAAAAAGCTTGTATTGAATTTAACTTTGCAATTTGCAAGTCTCACATTATGCAAGCTGTATAAAGAGATGTTCAGTAGGTCATAGAATTCTTGAGGATTGGCGTACTCAAAAATTGTGATGACTCCATTGAAGACAGGAATCCTGCACAGCCTAATGACGTCAGCTTTGGAATTATAACCGTACCCTAACTGTGACCTCTCTAGTAGCACGCCAAATTGAACCATATTAAATATAAAGGGCTGTGCAATAATTATGAGCCCTGGGGAGGGTAAAATTAGGGGGGGCAAGACATTTTTGGCAAGCTGAAAAAGGGAGGGGGCAAGCCGAGAGGGGGGGGAAGCGATCTTTGGCACACATTCATGGAGCGCCTGTTTAATTAAACGCCCTTAAAAGACTTAGGAAAATAGTACGGAAATGCTTTAATATCCAAATTTTCCTGCTCGCCAACATATATCTAGACCATTTAAGGTTTGCAAATTGGGATCCCAAAATTTGGCATGTTCATGGGGGGCAAAGATTTTTGGCAGGCTGAGAGGGGGGGCAAGCGATTTTGGTGGGCCAAGAGGGAGGCAAGCGATTTTTGGCAAATGGTTTGGACAATTTACCCCCCAGCTCATAATTATTGCACAGCCTCTAATTAAGGTCATGGATTAAGCTCAGCACTCTTGAATCGCAACACAGCAGCAGCACTCACGAATCAATCGCAACTCAGGGAAATCACAGAATCCACTACATTTCTTGGGAATATATTTGGGGATCAATTTGGGGACAAAATTAGGGACTGGAATCAGTGGTGTAGCGTCGCAGGGGCACGTGCCCCCCAATCGATCTGAAATTTTAAAAAATCCCATAGGAAAATTGCTAAGAAATGACTTGTGCCCCCCAATCAGACCAGGTGCCACCCCCAATCATGGTCGGTGCCCCCCAATGTGATGACCCACGCTACAGCACTGATTGGAATCCTCAATCCAGTTCATGCGACAGATTTCCCCAAGTTTATCCTGAAGAGCCATGTTGTTTAAGCAAAAAGCCCTGCGTGTGGACGTGCCTAATGAGTACTAGGATGATTTGCTGTAAGACATCTAATGATGCACAGAGCTAGGCATCACCTCATCTCTACCGGTATAAGCATGTCATCCTGCTAGTGATGTGATGTTGTGTTACCTGCCATAGGGTCTTAATTATCTCATGTTGTCAGCTAGTGCTATGTAACGTGTCTCCTTTCATTAACTTGTGTTTTGTATTGCCACTCGGCACCCGGGATAACTTTTTTTGAGGCTCACTTATAATACAAATAAAACTGCATTAATTTCTTTTAATGAAAAAAGGGTACTTCTAGATATAAATATATTAAATTTGTCTGTTGAAAAAAAGTAACAAAATTTGAAGTGGGGTAACTTGTTTGAGAGCATGGTTACTGTTAAAATGCAGATTTCTGTGGAACATTATTTTGTTATGGTTAACATGAAAAATCTATGTCACAAATCTGAAAACGAGCAAAGTAGATCCAAATTAGTAAAGAGCAAAAAATTACATGTGTGGACGATTACTACTTTTACAGTAAAAAAAGATTGTTTGTTTTTATGTTCTACAAAACCAAACTGCATTAGAAACTAGTTTCAAAATACAATTTATCAACTATAACTAATAATATAAAATGCTATTTAGACCCTACAAACAAAAGTATTACAAGTGTTCTATTGCTTATTAGAGATGTGTAGTATAATTGAAACATCTTGGTCAAAATCCATCCACAAAACACCACTTCAAAAACCATACTCCATAGTTCTGATCAGCAATTAGTGCAAAATGATTTAATATTACTGCTATTACCTTTTGAAATTTAAGAACAGTCTTCCACAGAGGGAGTATGTCTTTCAAATTAATTGGATAGGGTTAACTATTTTGAAATCCACCCCCCTGTATATGACTTTACCTATATCTATATAAAACAATTGGAGTGAGCATTTTAAATGGAAGTTGTCTGTTCTATTTGGCTAAATCTTCTACAGGGGGAATATGAATTTTAAATGGAATAGCCTGTGCAACTATAATCAGGATTAGGTACCAATTGAGTAGGAGTAGTTTGTCAAATTATCTGTATAGGTTTATTACTAATAGATAGACTACATTGTGTTGTTATATGATTTATCATTAATATGTCATAGGTTCATGACATTTTGCCGCATATAGGTAGTTGTTAATTACAGGTTATTGAATTATAGATATGTTTGTGAGTGTCATAATTACTTCTGGAATGAACTTGATTGCTTCTTACGCAAGTTGACAGATCTCAAATTTGTTACAAAATTACAAATTTTAAACATTCATAGGCCTATCCGTTATTGAAAACCCGATTCTATATCTACTTCATTTAACAAATATGATGAAACAAGCATTGGCTTAGATCCTCAAATTATGATGTAAAGCATCCTTCATAATAACAAATGTTGCAGAATTACAAAATAAGACATTTAAGTAAGTTAAAAAGGGTTTTTTTGCTAAATCCAATTGAAGAAATTTACTATTTTCTTGCTGACTTTTTCAAGACGGCTCAAAGAATCAATTGAAATCACGAGGGGCGAGGAGTTATGAACAGAGACGAAGGGATCTACAATCAAAATTATGTTTATGATCCACTGACGGAGACTACAAGCAAGACTAACATCGCTCTCAGAACTTCCCGGCCAGTCATCAGCTGTTGGATCATCACAACAACAGCAAGCTTAGGAAAAAGTCAGTGGTTCACTGATAAAACTGTCATCAAGAAAATATTAAGTTTCTTCAACTGGTTTTGACAAATCAAAAACTCTTTTAATTTGTTAATAACCAAACCTGATGAACCTGTTTCAAAAACAAAGACTTAAAAGTGCTCCTCCTGAGTATGCCCTGCCCTAAAATCATGCAAATATTTATCCTTAAACAGTTTGAAGAATGCAACCCTTGATTTGTAGTTTTGTAAAACAGTACAAGTATTCATGAGGAATAATTAACCGTTAAAGGAAAAATTTCATCTACTCCCTGATATTAAAAGCCCTCTTCTCATTGAGGCTCTTCGCCTCTTCCTGCCTTTTAACTACTTCAAATAGCATTGCATTTTAAATTCAAAAAATATATTACCTTACATCAATTTGCAGTTAGATCATTCTAAAATTCATTATTACCAAAATGCTTGCATTAATCCAGGTTAATGGTATTAAAATTGACAAAGTTCATTGAAAATGAACAAAAAAATCAGACACCTCTTTTGTAAAATACAAAGCCTGAAGAATTAATCAGAGAAAATGAAAATACAGCATTACTTCACCACATTAACTGTATTAAAAATTGAAACCTAAAGCCTTTTCAAGATATCTTAATATTTTATGTTCATTTTCTATACTGCCTTAAGCCATTTCATGCAGTGATCAATAAATTCCTTATCAGCACAAAATTGTGCTCACACTCTTGCAGATCATTACACTTAATTCACATTGCACCTTACCATTTATACCCCTTTACTACAGATATATATCTATCTATATATATCAAGCAACATCTTTTCCTGCTAAAAGGTGAAATATTTCTGTGTGAGCTGTGATATGGGCTATTCTCATTGAAATCCATACACCCCTATGGAAGACACAGCTTTAATTTTCCATACAGGGGATGTAGATTTCAAATAGAGTCACTCATTCAGGTAGCCCCATTTGAAATTCACACTCTGTGTGTGGATGATTTATAGGTCATGTCTTTCACAGGGGGTGTATGGATTTCAACTGGAATAGTATCCTCCTTGTACATCACACTATGATGCATCCATTTTGCTTGTTATAAATAAATTGTAATTATTTTTACATTTAATATTTCCCCCCTCATTACCCTCTAAAATTCCATCAAAAGATTTCTGAGATATGATTTTCTTGCTGTTAAAACAATATTGAGCACTTCTCTCATTTATATCTCAATTTCCATGCCAAATGAATGGGTTTGCTTGACCCCATCACATATTGTTGTGCTAGTGCAAAATCCACACTACTGCTGTGGAAGATTTTGGATTTGTCCCCCCCCCCCAATATTTTTCTTGCCCCCTGTTTTCCCCCACACTTTTCCTCCAAAATTACGTAAATTTCAACTTTTTGCAGCAATTTTGCATAAAATTGGTTGATTTTGCCCCGAAAAAAAAATTCCAGGTGCCGCCACTGACAATGTCACATATTTGTGCACAACTTTGGCATACATCTTAAACATCTTAAACATGTAAAGCCAGTAGTCTGCATAAATCAAGCTCATTCAACCTTGCTATTTTTCAGACGACAAATTTTGTTCCATCTTTAGAGCAAAATGGAAACATTCCTTTATCTTACTTGAAATCTGCAGCAGGGTTGTGTTGTAAATGGATAGGGAGAGGTATTTTCTACTACAATTGATGATGAATTTGATACTGGCTTTTTCATCAGAATTGCCGACATCCGTGCTTAATTAAAACATTTTCTCTTATGGTATTGGTTACTGGCAGGGATGAACAGTGCACAGTGAATAGTGTTTGAGTATTACATTGATGAGAAATTTGATACATATTTATAGTTTTTCCAACAAAGTCTCAATTTTCCTATTCAAGTGAAGTATTCTTACATCCTGTTAGTAGTGTTTGCAGATAAGAATATTCTACAGTTCTTGAGTCAGCTCATATATATTTAGCCTCGGTTTGAGGTGTTAGGGCGCTGGGATAGTATATATTTATATTCTTTTTTTTTGCTTCTTGATTTAGAAAGATCACTAACGTAGCTTATAATAAATTGAGAACTTGCTGTTGAGAGCAATTGTATGATTAAAATTGGGATCAGCAGGTTATCATATCCCTACTCAGAGTTGAAACCATGACAGCAGTGGCACTAGCGATTCAAAACAGCAGAGGTAGGTGGACAAGACTTACACAGATCAGAATAAAAATAAACCGAGATATATATACTATCCCAGCGCCCTAATGCTTCAAAATGAGGTTAATGTATATTCTGGTAACATATAGAAAACTGAGGCACATATTATTGTAAAAGAGCACTAACTTATCAATAAAATAAAATACTAGTGAAGTTCAAATCCTTGATAGAGAAATGGATGGATTCCAGAGAGGTGTAAGGAATCCATTCACATCAAGACTAACAAAAGTGACTCAAACAAGGACGCGGGCTGCATAAACTTTCCAGAGCTTACAACTCCTTACAACGTCAGAGCCAGACAGGTGATGTTGGTCTCTGACCAGTGACAAGCCTCTTTCACCCGTCCATCTTACAAGTAAACAAGGAATAATGATACATTTCAAAAGCTCTCAAGTGAGCAAATTTTATATCATGTTTAACAAAATTTCATCCAGAAAATTGAATTATTTGACAATTACGCCTTTTACTCTATCTAACAAAATGTGTAGTGATTGATGTCTGTGAGACTGAATGTGACATTCAGGAGTGCCAGTCACTACAATTCATGTCAAATCTTGTTGACTTGTTGATTCTAGCATAACAATCACAAGTGCATCACATTCATAGGATATATTGTTAACACTTTTATACACCATTTATTAATTAATAAGTAATTAGATTCTACAAATGCTCTGTAAATTTGCTATACTTTGATCAGCTCATAATCGGCGGGCCTTATAACATCGCGGATTAATATCAAAATATTTTATTTTGAGAATTGTCTTGTGACATCTCGACAGAAGCATCACAAATGATCAATTCAAGTCCTATACATTGTCTACTTTCTTTAACACACAACATATAGACCAGACAGGTCAACTAATAGCACTCTTTTTGGTGTAGTGGTAAAAGCCTAACATTTCCTTACGAGCTGATCAAACTTTAGTCATTAAATTATGTTCTTTACACTCCTTAAATAGTAATCATAGACCACAATAACAATTCTATGCTGACACCTTGGCATAATTCAATTAATTGATTCCAATTAGAGTTGGCACATTTCAATGCATCGTGTTTATAAGCAGTCATATCTTTGTACAAAACCTTTTTGATGTTCAAATCATTTTGCCATCTCGGTATATACAAATAATAATAGACCAAGGTGGAGGCTCTTTAATGCAGCATAAATTTGAACACCTTTTGTATCACACATACAGACATTCCAATGAAAGTGGGCAAGACTGAATGCATGTGTGCTACAACATAATTGCTAGCACGTATTCTAGCTGCAATTATTCAATCAAACTATCTCCAGGGTTGAAAGCCTCACATCAGCAAACCTTAAAGCTATATATTCTCATTGTTTATTCAACATTTACTTTCTTTTAACTTAGTTTAGGGTGACTTGCATTATATAAGTAACATCTACAAAAGGGTGTATCAAACATGTACACACCATAGATGATACTACCTATTAGTATTATCACATGTTTCCTTATAATTATATCCAAATACTAAATTGAAAGAAAGTATCCTCCTTGTACATCACACTATGATGCATCCATTTTGCTTGTTATAAATAAATGGGAATGATATCATGTGCCTAGTTAGAGGAAATCATGATAATGGATTAGTGTGTGAAGGTTACTTCCTTCTGTCATAACAAGACCTTGGTATTGTCTCCAATCACATCAATCACACTAGGCTATAGCAATGCCCAGCGTTGCAGGTATGACCTTTCATAGCTTGAATTATTACGGTATCCATAACTGAGTAAAATTTGATGAATTTTCAATTGCAGAATGATACTTGGAATTTGGCTGGGGTTTGATGGTGTAATTAGAGTTTTGATTAATGCTTTATTACAGCTTTCCGCCTGTGCTATTTGATGATTTAATTGTTTTTCTTCTTAAGGCCACCATTTATACTTTTCTGATGATACTAGTTTTATTTATTGTTTCAGCAAAAAGCAGTTCCATCTTGTTTAAATTAAACAACCTGTGATAGATTGAATTTGCCCCAGATTGATGTGAAGCAATTTATTTACACATTTTATGCTGCAGATTTGTTGAATTTTGTTGATTTATGAACACGAATGCAGCTGTAAAAACAACTATAGTTATACTGTGTTTGATGAAGTTCAAATTTCAATATATGAATTTAGAAAAATATCAGGTTGTTCCAAGATATGTTGATCTAAGTAGTTTCTCCTACTCAGTTCCTACATAAAATTTTAAAATTCTACATTATTAAATTATCTTCATAACAGTAGGAGAAATGACATAAACATTTCAAAATGGTCCCCATGGGCGGTGTATGGTCCCCATGGGCGGTGTTGATTTTGTCACATATTGAAATGCCTCTTATCAAATATAAAAAAATATTTTGATAAAATTGCAATTTCCAAAACTGATGATTCATTTGCATTAAGAGAGAAGAGCAAAAGCACATCTAATCTACCTTGATTGTCTATCCCTCAGGAGTACTTTATGAATACTTTATGAAATCAATTATATCAGTATCATATTCCATTTATATGATATTAAACTATGTTGTTTTTTAACTTTCAGAGAGTAAAACAAGTTTGAGTGCAGGAATTCATTTTATGCACTATTCCAACACATCCATTGCTGGTAAGTGCTAGTTTACCATATCACAGCACGCATTTCATTACCCTATGATTGAGGAATTCATTGTAATATGAAAAACGAACCATTTTATTCTATTTGTGGGGATTTGGTTTCATTTTAATAACCACACACACAACCACAGATGGTGGAAAAATATCTCGGGACTGTTTCTAAGGTTCCTGAAATGTCGTGCCTGATTGATGCAATTTGCCATTTCATAATTGACAGCTTTTTAACATCACACAAAAATCAATGCCATGATTTCCTTTCAATTTGAAGAGGTTTTTGTTTCATTTGAAGCATGCATGAAAATCCACAGACAGTGGAAACGTAGCGTTGCTTGAAAGCCGCAAGCTGAGTTTGATTTTCGTGCCTGTTAGGGGGGTCTTCAATGAGTGTGAAAGTCCAATCAATTTCGGCTCACCCTGGGAGATCCTCTCGGCAGACTTCTGTATATGTAAAATAAGCAGTGCTTGTATTTCCCTCTCTAGCTTGTTGTCAGTTATTGCAAACAGTGCTCATTGCAGTATTTTTCAGAATATTGATTTACGGGTTAAATTGTACAAGGCTTGAGAGATTCCATGGCATTTGAAAAAATCGTTCCCCAGCGCATCAAATTCATGCCTGTATGTGTTGCATAAGCTTAATTTATGAAATACCTACATGCATGTCCTACATTATCTGTGTATTTTTTACACCTTTCATCAACAATTGTGTTTATTACTTTCCACCCACATGTTAGCACCTGTCATGGTGGGTTTATGTTCCATTGCATGTATTCCCATCAAGGTACACTGCATATTTCATGTAGGGAGGAATTTTGTAAGGTTGCAAACCAACCAGTGCATTTTTTCTTACTCCTTAAATGAATTCTGCACTTAGTCCATCTCAATGCACCTGCTTTAAAGGCTTTACAGTGCATGGTGTTATTGTTTAAATAATGCCACATTCCACTATATTCGTACAAGTTTGTACACAGCATTGTTTATAAACTTTTGATGATGAAATTGTTCAGATACTATTTTTGTTAGCTTCAGTTAATAGCATTGATGCAACATTCCTGTGTCTTTATGGTAAAATGCTATTAAAATTTGCTATCTTTAGTAGATAGAAATCAATAAAAAAATTTTAAATGCTGCAAGATGACCTTTCCCATTGTTATGGACAACAAGCAATCTGTGGTTGTTGAAGTTATGACAAGTACCTATGCTATATCGGTCACAATTTGGATAATTTGAAGTTCATGATAAAAAAACAGCTAATATTTAAATGTTCACAACTTTCAATACCTATACTAATCATTTATCAATGATGTGACCACCAGTGGGCATTTTATTTAGCTTTTGCTATCTTCAGGAGATAGCACTCAGTATTATGACAGCTACAGTGTTATATGCCAGTATACAAATATTAACTGTCTATGAGTGTGATGGTGAAATATAATCACGAGGTGAAAGATGGATTGTTCCATTCCACGAGCCGAACGGCGAGTGGAATGGAACAATACATCTTTCACCGAGTGATTATATTTCACCATTACTAATTAAGACAGTTAATATTTGTTTTATATCACTCATGCATAAATTCTATTACTAAAATACTATTTAAGGTAGGAAATACATTTTTTCATCAACATACCACCATGTTTTGCCGTGATATATTTCACATTTTGGGGTCCACCCCATAACTAAATCGACGAGTCCAAGAGTCAGCAAGACGGCTTGCTTGCGCAGGCGCTTCTGACAGAGCACATGATGGTAAAGACTATCACACGGAGAGGGTGATAGTAAAAATGGCAAATGGTAATCAACCAATGAACTGTCTAGAATTTATGTATGAGTGATATAATAGTTAACATGTTCATGCCTGGGTGTAGCAAGAGCATCAGGGGTGATGCATAGGGCAATTTTGGGGGCCCTGGGCCCGGGCCCATCTGGCCCAATGGTAAATCCGGTCCTGTTCTCCATTATAAGCCCTTAAGTATTCCATATTCTAAATATAGTCATTCAAATGTAAAATTTTATTTTTTTAAAAAGAAAATTGGTAACTTGTGGTTTGCAGTTGATACACGAATTGAGAATGTTAAGTTAATTGGCATCACAGTGTCCAATGTTGCCTTCACCCAGTGGATAACATAATTCAATTTGGCTATAATCAGTAACATGTCAGTATCATGATGATGTAACCAGTATATTGCACCAGTGACTTGTTGATGATGTAACCACCAAATTTGACTACCTTTCTGTTTTCCACTGTGACCTTTTGTTTGTTCACCAAGAAAAACCCAACAGAATTATCTTAGAGAGAGCATACAACATCATGCCCAAGTAAGCGTCCAAAATGAGACAAATAATCCAATTATAATACAGCAATTTTTTTCAATTAGAAGCAACATATAGGCCTAATCCTCTTTAAGGAAAAGGACAATTTTCTTACTTTGTTCTTAAAGGCCTATCAGCGATTTGCTAATTTGGAAAACCTTCAAATCATCAAAATTTGGTTTTTTAAAATCAAAAGTCATTTTTGCACCTTTATTAGTAGCAGAGATGCATTAACATAGCCTGCTAGTGGTTAAGCCGAAAGCTGTGGATTAAAGACAAAATAGGACATTTTACATGAAACATATATATATTTGAATGAGGCATCAACTTTGTCAATACTGCTGTTTATTTGTTTTTTGCCAAATCGTTCATCTTAAAAATAACAAATGGGAATTTTAATGACTTTTCCTTCATTTGCATTGCAATTTATACACAATTTTAATTTTTTAAACTTTTGCTGGGATCACTGAATGGGCCTTGAAACAATTCTTCTTAAATGGGAATCATGCCATAACTTGGTTACCACCCAAAAAAGCTAGAAAGAAAGAACCCATCTAGTGGCTCTTATTTAAGCATATAAAGGAATTTAGGTAACTTACTTGTTGACATAATCTCCCAATTAGGCCTACAGGAAGCTATGAGTGCCAAAGCTTCAAGCATGTGTGAAATGCAAATCTATCGATTACCTATCTGACTCTCAGACTGCCAATAAATACATGTTAATTACCCATCAGAGTCTAAAACAAGCTTAGGGACAAACTATGCATGACTGCCTTTACTCTATGTTGCTATAGATACTCTCATAAATTACTAGGTATGCATGTCAATTTATGGTACTTTTTGTTATTACATTGTAGTATTTACATGGTTTTAGATTAGTTTATTATGTGTGCAGTCATTTTGTAACAACATGATTTAGCATTGATGCTATCTACAGTAGATAGCAATGAAAGGTAAACTAATTTAGCATTGATGCTATCTACAGTAGATAGCAATGATAGGTCAACTGATTTAGCATTGATGCTATCTACAGTAGATAGCAATGAAAGGTAAACTGATTTAGCACTGATGCTATCTACAGTAGATAGCAATGAAAGGTAAACTGATTTAGCACTGATGCTATCTACAGTAGATAGCAATGAAAGGTGAACTAATTTAGCATTGATGCTATCTACAGTAGATAGCAATGATATAGGTCAACTGATTTAGCATTGATGCTATCTACAGTAGATAGCAATGAAAGGTAAACTGATTTAGCACTGATGCTATCTACAGTAGATAGCAATGAAAGGTAAACTGATTTAGCATTGATGCTATCTACAGTAGATAGCAATGAAAGGTGAACTAATTTAGCATTGATGCTATCTACAGTAGATAGCAATGAAAGGTGAACTAATTTAGCATTGATGCTATCTACAGTAGATAGCAATGAAAGTTCAACTGATTTAGCATTGATGCTATCTACAGTAGATAGCAATTTTATTTATGTGCACCTATTGAAAGTCAAGTAACCATCTGATAAGTAAACAATGTCCACCCAGAATTGACCTGATATTATACCAAGAAGCATGTAATCCAATTTATAGAATAATATGTACTTACAGTAGAAATCAGTTCTTAGTTTACTACATTATTGCAGCATGATCTGGATGTTCTACCACAACCTTGTTACTTAATATTATAGCACAATCATTGGATCTAAATATTCTGGATGAAGTGTTGATACCAAAGTCTTAAACTTACTACCTATACTTGCCCTGTATAAGCATTATATCTCAAACCTGCTTATGCATCATAATTTCTTTTAACAAAAATTAACTAATACCTATTTTATATTAACTGCATTATGTTATCACTATCATTGATAATAATGTCGGCATCAAGTCAAAGTTGGAAATTCTCAAGAGGAAGACATCAGGGATCTTTCAGGACATTTGAAATTGATTGATTTTTAAATAAACAATTTTCTAAGATTTTTTTAAATAAATATAACAGAAATCAAACCAAAAGCACTTGGGATTTGTTAATTTATTTTTTAATTTGAACAATGTTAAGGCTTTGGTAATTGTTGCAACCCTAAAGTTGAAAAGAGATGAATATATTTATAACCTGAGAAAGCAACTTACATTATAAATAAGATTATACTTTCATGTGCAAACTGAATTGGAATTGAATATTTGGTATAAAATAAAAAAGTGACAACACAATCATCTAAGCGTCACTTTTTTTTCCCCAAATGTAGAATTATGATGACACAGTAGGTCAGCAGCACACTAGTTTCACTTATGCTATGAATATTTGTTTAGATTTTAATTTAGATGGTAAAATCAAAGCAAATTGGAATACATACAAATTGCAACATGCTTTATATCTAGATCTTGATGAAAGACCATAAGACTTCCAAGGTTAGAAATGGCATGATAAAATTCAACTTCAAATGGAAAGGATTATTTAGGGAGGTAGTTTCTTGATGGAATAACAATAAGATTACGATAAAAGAAATGTCATGAAATAAAAATACAAGTTTGATTTGGAGCACTTAGTTCATATCCCTTAATTTGAATCTGAATAGATTGAAAGTATGAAATCCAATTCAATAAAGGATCATACTACAATATGTAGAAATATCGCTTTTTATAGGCATGAAAAAAAATCACATTAAGAATTTACTCTCTGTATCAATAACATAATTAATTTTAAGTTGGAATTACACAACACAAGTCAAAGTACTATAAGTTGTAAATACAAAGTTTTTTTGGGACTTTAAGGTTAAGGTTGACGGGGTTTGTGCAGGCTGATAAGTACAGAATACATGCATAATAAATGCACACATTCTAACTATAGGATAACATCAATGGAGGACAGGGTCAATAAAGGTTGAAATATACATAAAAGACGGCTTTGAAATACACATCAAAATCAGATGCAATTCTTAAAACACTCTAGCATATTTGATAAAAGTTTTAGTTAAATATATATAATCTCACACAATTGGAGTCAAATTAAACCCCAAGCTATTCAAACATGACCAAATTTAGGTACAATTTTGTGACATATTAATTAGTAGATAATTTAAAGATAACAGTGTGTTACATGCCTTTGATGTCTCTGCCTGATAGGAACTGCATGGGATCTTGCACCTCCGGTAGCCCCATTTGATGTGATACTATAGTCCATGGTGTCAGACGATGATTGGGATCACTCTCACTGTCTTCTTAATGTTATTTATAGCACCAAGGAGAACGTAGCTGATGGCTGTTGTGGCTGTTTCATCTACTATAGAAAATCCACAGACAGATATTCCAGTGCAAAGATTCACTCACTCTCCGGAATAAATTCTCCAAGTGTTTGAAAACTCTCAAGTCATCCAGATAATTGTTAATATTTCATGAAAAAAGTGCTAGTAGCAAGTTAACTTATTCCACACATGAGACTTGCTATTAGAGTATTCCCAGGGTAAGATAACAAGTGGGTGCTTGTGTGTACACACAATGACAACACCACAACATGTACACTCTATCAACCCCTCGTCTTGGCCCCCCTTGTATCACAGCGACAACTTGACTTGACTCCGTAGGAATCCAAGCCACTATGTTAATGAACTCCTGCCGATGATGCTGCTGACTTTGTCGACAATGATGATGTCGTCGTTGTATACGTACGGACAGTGCATCGCAACCCAACTCTACTCGATAATAAAAACAAAATCAGCCAAGTTCATGTCACATCACTTTGAACAAGCAGGAATGAATGCTGCCGCCTTGGTTAACTTTACCAGGCTATGAATCTCCCAACAAAAATGAATTATTAATTGACTAGTTGGTGCATCATGGTTAGTAAAGCATGAACCAAAACGAGCAAATTTTCAAAGAGCCCTATTTTTCATCTGCTACAATAGCATAGCCATACACAGAAATTCAGATAAGCATATATATATTGCTCTACTGCTGATACTTGATGCAAAGCAGTAAATGACATTTCAAAGGTATAGCCTCAGTGTAATTTATTGAGAGTTTGTTCATGTTATCCTATATTTTTGTCTTTATCTTCCTCTCTTTATTCAACTTTTGTTTATATTCTTTGTCTGTCTGTCTGTTTGTCTGTCTGCCTCTGTGTCACTCACTTTTTCTCAGTCCATATACAAGAAGGCGCTATATAGGAAATTGCATGTGACATGGTGAGCCAATGAGATCAAGTCGTTGTAATGACACTACCACCTGTCGTAACATCACCACAAGGCCGGCATAATGCCTGCCTCAAATTTATACATGCTCAAATTTTCACAGCATATTGATAGCAAAGGTGGTAACCAATGGTGCATATTTAATTTATTTACTTTTGCTGTAAATACATGTCAATCTCACACATTCAATTTCAAATGCTAGCGATGAAATGCATTTTGCTGCAGCTTCAAATCACATTTTTATCTTTTATGTGTAAATGAGCATCATTTAATAAGGGGCTGGCATTGTAACAGTGGTCGCTCACGCCAGCTGGGATTGTATGAAGTATGCATGAACACTATGCTAGTATTAGCATTCTATGCCCACTTTAAACATGATAATAAAATGTTAGCAAGAAATAGGTAGATGAATTTAGCAACTTATATGGTAGCAACATACTGTGTTATTGTTCTACTCTCATGTCTCTATTGACCCTTTTCACAGTCATCTCAAAATGAAGTTCTACCTGAGTGCAAAGAAGGACTTTTAACATGATTACTCAGTCTCCCGTTTTTGCTTTCATTTTGTTTGGTTTGGTTATTAACTTTTTTGTAGTAGCCTAAAAACATGCAACTTGACAAATTCATAAAGCCCTGAATGATGCTGCACTCTCATCATCTTCAGAGAAATTGTGATAGTAAAGCAGTGATAATTTTTCCTCAAACCTCATTTAACATCACCTATGTAATATGTTGCTGTCAACATCACCACCAATAAACAACATTATCACCACAATTACCATCACCTTAACCATAATCATCAAAGTTCACAATTTCAAAAGGTGACAATTTCAACAAAATCTTTTGCACCATTGAAATATATACCTCCTACACTTATGTAGAGTGGATGTTGGAATGTTAATCAGAATTTTACCCAAAATCCCCCTGCATGGCGATAAATTGACTAGGACAAGCTCTGTTTATTTTCCAATTTTCTAATACTCATGTTAATTTAGTCTCTATGAATTGTTAATGGCACCATGGTCGAGTCATGCGTATTATAATGTCCAGTAGGCGTAGGTGGCACAGTGCAATTTATTGAATTGAGGCCTTGTGAGGTGTAACCAAACCATGAGTTAGTTGAGGCCTACACAGTGTCATCCATTTATACACCTGCAAAAGATAATTTTGAAGAATATGAAATATGGACTGACAGTTTTTCTGTCTATAACATTAACGATTTTGGATGTCAATTCTGCTTAGTAGAATTAACTTGACTACCAAGACTCTCCTCTTCTCACCACCTGCTTACTTGGCTATTCTATAAAAGTCTTCCACATAGGGAATATGTTTTTCAAATGTAATTGCCTAGAGTTAATTATTTTGAAACACCTACTCCCCCTGTATTAGCTTTAAAAATCCAGAATTTTTTTTTCATCAAAAGCCTAAGCATAATAATTTCAAACGTTTTCTAGTTTGTATACAAGTGATCCTTGGTTTCCCAAAATATCTAATATTCACAAGTTTTGCAACTGATCTGATCATAAATATTTCAAGCATATTTGATCTTAAATCCTTACCCCGAAATAAAATAAACATTTGATAAAAAACGCACCTCACATCTTTGTCTTTTATACAAAAAACAAACATGTTTAGTCTTATCTGTCTATTTTGACTTGTTCCTAGAGGTAAACAGCAACAACATATACTAAAAATAACATCAAAATTCTCTTCAACATTGTTTGTTGCACGCACAAGGATGCAAATATATTTGTCTATCAAATTGAACAAATAATACGAAAAAAAAATGTAATTGGTGAAACAAACAGGCACATAATCTATAGATAGCCGAGTGCAACAAAATGCTACAAGCCAAACAGAAGTGTTGTGTTTAACCCCATGATCTGAGAACTACTTGCCGATTGGCCAAAAAGAAGTTTTCAGTATCAATTGGCCCAATCAGCAATATTGTTAGAATAATTTCACCATGCAAAACAATTGGGGTGAATTATTTGCAAAGCTCCTTTCTGATTGGTGATTAAAGTGAAGATATCATGTAATTGACCAATCAGAGGCAATGTTAGATTGGCAGGTAGTGCTCAGGTGGTTAATAAATCTCATAGATTCTGTGACTTCAGGCAAAGAGATACACCACTTTTTTGTTTTTTAATATTATTTTCAAGTACTCAATCATATGTTGTTTCTATTCAGCTTTGTTAGTTGTAGATCTACTGATTTGTAATTTGATGAAAATATTAATGTCAGGTGCTATTCAAATATTTTCAACAGTTTTTCGGACCCAGAGGAATTAATAAAATGTTAATATATTCCTAAAATATCAATCTTTTGGTCTGTTGATGAAAACACAATTTTATTAATTGCACTTCAAAAGCGCTTTCACAGGGTGCCCGCATCTCGAAGCCTTTAAAATTCAAGGACTTTTCAAGCACTTTAAAGATCCAAAAGCATGATTTTCAAGGGCTTACCACAGCACAAAAATCATGATGCGGCTCTCCTTGTGGAACATAACAAAAGTGACAGCTCCTCTCCACTCCCCAAATTTTGTCAAAATGATACTTTAGGTAAAATTCCAATTATTCAAGAACTTTCAAGGACCTTGTGCAAATTTCCAGGACTTTCAAGGCCATGAAAAGGTGTTTTCAAATTCAAGGACTTTCAAGGCAATAACCCTGCTTTTCATGTCTTTTTGACATATTGTGCATATGCATGTGTTTTGTGCAGATGAAGATGTGTTTTCAATTTCCAAAATGGACCCTAGGCACAAACCAATTCACATTTTTGGTAAATCCCATAATCCTTTTCATTTGGACCCTTCAATGTCATCACCAGACCTCACACTGATGTGCACATTGTTTAATAGCAAACATTGCTACTGCACATATCAATGCCGTGAAGTGAGCAGTATTAAACAATGTGCACAGCAACATAACAACATCTGGGGTCCAAGGCAAACGGCTTAATTATGGGATTTACCAAAAAGGAGAATTGGATCCAAGTAACAATTCAAACTGCCGCCATCTTGGAATCACTTATTCCACTCATGTCTGAACAATTTGTTCTCTGGGAACCATCTTGTAGGACAGTGTTTTGATGACATTATAAATGGTTTATAAATTCCACTGGTTTATTTTCACATTGTTTCTGCAATGTCAAAAATATCACATTTTAATATCAATTTTATATATTTTGCCATAAATTTTGCATTAGGCCTATATCACAAACTTCAAAAAATCTATAAATTATTTGATATCAGAAGGACATTCATTGTATTCAGAATGCAACTTGATGTGTCTGACATGCTCTCAGGTCCCACAAAAAATACTGTGCAAACATGGATAACCGATCAGTTTGGTATGACTTCCTTGTCTGGAGGATCCATATTTCTGCTTTTTGTTGGTGACTTTAAAAAAAAATGAAGTTGTGCAACTTTAGTACCTAGAAGTCAGTATTTTCTGGAGAGAGTTATAGACCTTCAACAAATGTGACGTGTCATGTCAAAAGGAGCTACTTTTGGGCAGGTTATCAATTTTGAGGTTTTTACATATCTTAAATATAGAGATATTTTGCTCCACAACACCGTTTTTTCCAATGAAATCGGACATTCCTAAGCGAAGATATTGAGTTCGTAAGTTATGGTATTATAAAATTGGAAATTGAGATATCGGCCTTTATTGACAATGTTGAGAGTAGGAATTCCCTTCAAAAATGTAAAAAATACAATATGCTAGTTATATTTCGGTCTGAAACTATCAGACAATATTTTTAACATTAATAACATCGCAAATTCGCAACAAACCCAAATTGTGAAAAAATCACCCCGGACAGATTTTTGGCTATTTCTCCATTTACGATCCTGCCCAAAAGTGTCTCCTTTTGACATGACACGTCACAAATATGCTGACATTATTACACTGGAATTATTCCCCTTTTTTAAACTTAATTTGAAATAAAAGTGTGAACCAACTGAAACCCAAGAAAGTTTGATACCATATCGATCTGTAAAGTTCCAAACTACTCAAATCCTGATAAAAGGTGACTGTCTTATGGAACGCAACTTGGGATCCATGATGATGGCACAAAATATGACCCATTATATCATTTGTATAAATGTGTTGATGGATGCAATGCTATTATAACACAACATGATATACAATGTATTACATGTGGTGGGTATCTAGCATTGCTGCTTCTGGGTTTTCTTCAGTTCCATTTTTGGATGATTGATTACATTTATTTGTTATGAGCTGAGGACAGTTGGCTCATGGTTTGCTGAGGTTTTGTGTAACTGCAGTTGCCTATTATTTTGACATACTATCGTATCACATGATGTATCATTGATACATCAAATTGTGCATGTTTTGGCACACTGTCATATGAGTTTGCAGATTAATTACTTCTAATTAGTGAATAAATAAAAAGTTTGTATTATGTTGAGAACAAAGGCAGATATATTATTGATTATATTCTTTGATAATAATAAACATATTTTAATTTGGCGCTCTCCAGTGGGTCTTCAAAAATGGAAAAACTTTAAATGCGATTTTCTCAAAAAGGCATTTTTGACCATACGACAGTTTGCCAAAACAGCAACGATTTCTGACCATGCAAGCAAGAGGCAAGAAAGCAGGCATGCAATGTGGCTGGCTGCATTCACCTGTCAATAGCATGCATTGCATGGGCAGGTAATTAGTTCTTGTTTGGCTGACAGCTTTTATTGGTTACCTGCCCAGCTGGTGTCAAAGAAGTTGAGAACTCATGATTCGATCAATGACATATTCTGGAGTAAAGTGTTCTTCAGATTGTATTGTACAAGTCTATGGAGCACTCAAATACATACAATTTAATATGCGTAACTCACAAATTCATTGTTCAAATCAACTGAAAGTAGTTAGATGCTGAAAATAAGCTTTTACAATGGATATCTATTACCCATGCAAGGATGCTGGAATCCCAAAATACCCCTTTAAAAAAACTACCATTCACTGTAAATAAGTTCAGGAAACTTTTCATATGACATCATTCCCTAGCTAATTTTATCATGCAACCCAGCACCTTAAAGTATGGAACCAAATGAGGTCACTGTGCCCCACATCCCTATAATGAGTCTGTTTTGATTTCAAAATTGCCTACATTTGATTGAAAATAGTGTATAGATTGGATGAGTATTAGAGCAGAAATGGTCTGGCAAGCCACCTAATCTGTATGACATTTGCCAGCCAGGCATATCACATTATAAAGCAATCTCACCCATGCCAGATATTTTGATTTGCTCAACAATAATCCTGAATGAAAAAAATCTGCAAAAACCTTCAACTTTTATGGTTCTGATCACAGCTCTGATGGTGACGTTGAAACGCTTCAGTGAAATGTAACATAAATGAAAGCTTTGGCTTAAAATCCAAGGACAAAACTGACCAAAATTAACCATGTGCAGAATTTTTAGATCTGTTTCAGATCAAATTAATATAAGTTTGGGCCAGTTTAATATTAAACTTTAAAGGTTTTCTATTTCATCTACCTCAGTCATTCTAGGAGATGGTCCATGGGACCACTGTGCCTTTTTGTTATTGACCCCTAGGAAATTTTGTCTGTGTATTTCAACACCCATTCCATGACAGTCTCATATCATTGCTGTTGGGTGGATACGTTTGTTGAAGGATTTCTATCCTGTCCAACATTGGATTATAATTTCCCAGGCCATATTGACTAGAGTGATAAAGAGACAGTCCGGGCAAAATTCCTTATCATTTCAAAAACTATGGTGGGTCATGACATGATTCCCATGGTTTGAATAGGAGACATGCATGATATTTGAAGGAAAGCAGCTATCATGCATATGTATATTTTGTACTGCGAGTAATGATACCACTGGGTATATAAAATTGATGATGTCAAAGATAGGAATGATGATGAAGATGTAGATGATAATAGAACATCTGCTCCTCTGAGAGATGACACAAGGCTCTTATATATAGGTGTACTTTATCATGGTGAAAAGTAAGGGCAAATTAGAGAATAAGATGGGAATTTCATACTTATTTGTAGATGTGCTTCATATATAATGCGCCAAAAAAGTATCCTTACACTTGGAAAAATAATCACAATTTTAAAACTGAACCATATTGGGCTAACTTTGGTTTTTTTAATAGATGCACTATCTAATCCAGTACATTATGACACCACATTGATGTGACCTCAAGAAGTAAAGTTGCCAGCAATTGAATAGACCAAGGTCCCCTTTTAAAAGTGATAAACTGGCCAATACAAGGTGCAAAAAGATTCCATCAAGCGCAACAAAGAGGCAACACAGTTTCTTCAATGAAGCTTTATGTTAAGCAGTTTTCATTTCAGTTTTTACTTCTCTGTACTTTTCTCAACTTTCATTTTATTTGTCAGCTCTTTTGTTTCAGTTCTCTTTTGTTACTTTTGTTTTAAATTAAAGGCATGAACAAATTAGCCATTCACCAGCTAGATGTCTAGTCCGTGAAGTTTTGAATAGGCCAGTTTGTCACTTTTAAACTGGAACTTCGTCTAATCAAAATAATGCTTGTAATTTTGCTTCTTGACGTCACACTGGATTCAATAGGGTGTCATAATGTGCAGGATTAGATAGGGCATATATTTAAAAACACAAATTTACCCCAATATGGTTCAGTTTTGAAATTGTGATTATTTTTCCAAGTGTAAGGATACTTGTTTGGCGCAGTATACATTATATTCATAAGCGTTAAAGTTTATTATGTTTGGCAAGTTATTGAGATTGGAACCATCAGTTAAAATGTTACATTTTTTGATGTAATAATCTGTAAAAATTATCCTTTAATTTCTAACATCATATAAAAATGTTGAGTGTAATAATCATTCTCTTATCACAGTGTAACCATGGTAACTGATCCCAACACAATCATAGTGAAATCTCTACCATTAAATGGAACTTGTTTTAAACTATCTACAGTCTTCCTTTATTCAGACCTCTTGTGTATGGCTCTAGCTGTTACCTGCAAATGTTATCGTCATAGGAAGTCATGTTTTTACTGCTTTGACACCTTAATTTCATACATATACAAGGAATTCAAAACCTCATAAATATGTGCAGTAAGTACGATCCCTGACCTCAGAAATATACCTCTGCCTAAAACACAATGACCTCAAAATAATTATATGGTGCATAGTTTTTTTGTTGATAATCGCTGACAGAGATAAAAAGACTAGTATGCATCTGACGTCCTGACAATTAAACCAAAATCAGATGCAAACTAGTCTTTTTTATCTCCGCCTATATAATATGTATTGCTTTCAGTATCTAAATACCATCTTTCAGAGTTATTGCAAAATATTGAATACTCTATTGTTGTCCCAATTTCAGCACTTGAGTCATTCCATGAAGAAAAAGTCACTTCTCTGCATTTTCCACTAATCCAGCCAATGCTTGGGCCCCTCATGTTCGCATAAACAAGTTTGGGCTGTAAATATCAAGAAGGCACTTTGGCTATATCAAAAGGAAGAAATATAATTCTTCAACAGTCACCTCTTGATCTCTTCAATGGATAAAAATGGATTTAAAATGGCTTAAGTTTGCTGTCTTCAGTAGATAGCATTAAATGGCACAAGTTTGCTGTCTTCAGTAGATAGCATTAAATGGCTCAGGTTTGCTGTCTTCAGTAGATAGCATTAAATGGCTTAAGTTTGCCGTCTTCAGTAGATAGCATTAAATGGCCCAAGTTTGCTGTCTTCAGTAGATAGCATTAAATGGCTCAAGTTTGCTGTCTTCAGTAGATAGCATTAAATGGCTCAGGTTTGCTGTCTTCAGTAGATAGCATTAAATGGCTCAAGTTTGCCGTCTTCAGTAGATAGCATTAAATGGCCCAAGTTTGCTGTCTTCAGTAGATAGCATTAAATGGCTCAAGTTTGCTGTCTTCAGTAGATAGCATTAAATGGCTCAAGTTTGCTGTCTTCAGAGATAGCATTAAATGGCTCAAGTTTGCTGTCTACAGTAGATAGCATTAAAGTGATAGCATTAAATGGCACGAGTTTGCTGTCTTCAGTAGATAGCATTAAATGATCCAAGTTTGCTGTCTTCAGTAGATAGCATTAAATGGCTCAGGTTTGCAGTCTACAGTAGATAGTATTAAATGGCACAAGTTTGCTGTTTTCAGTAGATAGCATTAAATGGCACAAGTTTGCTGTCTTCAGTAGATAGCATTAAATGACTCAAGTTTGCTGTCTTCAGAGATAGCATTAAATGGCTCAGGTTTGCTGTCTACAGTAGATAACATTAAATGGCTCAAGTTTGCTGTCTTCAGTAGATAGCATTAAATGGCACAAGTTTGCTGTCTTCAGTAGATAGCATTAAATGACTCAAGTTTGCTGTCTTCAGAGATAGCATTAAATGGCTCAGGTTCGCTGTCTACAGTAGATAGCATTAAATGACTCAAGTTTGCTGTCTTCAGAGATAGCATTAAATGGCTCAGGTTCGCTGTCTACAGTGGATAGCATTAAATGGCACAAGTTTGCTGTCTTCAGTAGATAGCATTACTCACATTTAATGTCTTCAGTAAATGTATTTCATGAGTTTGAGTTATAGTTGGAGTTAGAGTTACATTTTAGAGTTCAATTTAGAATTAGAGTTACAAGTTGGAGTTAGAGTTGCATTTTAGAGTTTGATTTAGAGTTAGAGTCCCTTTTACATATTCTGGGTATTTCCTGCTTTGATTTGTCTTAGCTTATGTAAATCTCTATTACATGGATAGGTACAGTTATCCCTAGCATTTTTAATGAGTTACCTTTTTGAAAAGGTTTAATTTTGTAACCTATAATTAGTATAAAATGATGAGTTGATACAAACAAAAACCCTCTGTATTTTTGGAATGTTCAAAAACAGAGATATGTGTGAAGTTGTGAAGTTTTACAGATAAAATACAATCTCTATCCAATCAAAGTATTTGGTTAGTTCCTGGCATTTGTTACATACACTGAACGACCCGCAAGGAGAACACAGATATCTAAACAAATCCATTTTATTAAAGTTTTCTACATCTTTGTATGGCATAATCATGGTAATATCAAAATGTGCACCAAAAACAAATCTGTGAGCAGGATAGTCTGCAAAATTAGGTCTATATCATAATATGTCATAATATCCTAACAAAGTAGTTGCATGCACAAAGACTGTAAAACATATATCCCAGTTTAAAGTATCTCAAGCTGAAGTTATAATTGGTTGTTATGGTAATTATCTTGACCCACAACATTGTTTAACATGTACTAACTGTAACTAATTGTCACAGGCAATTATAACTTTAATTTTAACTTGTAACCCTAGCTCTAAAATGCAGCTCTAACTCTAAATATAACTCCAAGTACAACTCTAAATCTTATCTAAAATGTAACTCAACTCTAAATCAAACTCTAAAATGCAACCCTAACACCAACTCTAAGACCCCATTTACACAGAGAGAAGTCGACTTCAATTGTGACATCAAATTCAGATTGCGACTAAGGATTAGCATAAATTATTTCTTGACTGGGTGTTTACACGGTAGTCGAGTTCAAAACAAATTGAGAATTCGACTTTTGTGCCATCATTTGCTTATGCTTCAAATTACCATTATGAAGTCAACTTCATATTACGTGTTCGTTTACACTGCATAAGTTTGAAGTCGACTTTGAATTTGACAAAATGTTGGTCTGGGTCATCATTTGAAGGCGACCCTGTTTACACACAAATGAAGTAGAGTTCAAAGTCGAAATCGACATCAGGCTCGGTGTAAACGGGGTCTAACTTGTAACTCTAATTCTAAATCAAACTCTAAAATGTAACTCTAACTCCAACTCTAACTCGGAACTCATAAAAAGTAAACACTCCACTGTGCCTCCCTCACACCCATCCTCCCTCCCCTTGTCCTCGCTTTCACTTTTATGCTTCACTAATTCCAGCCTGATCGGAGTTAGCCAAGCCAAAACGCCACAATGGCTGGAAGGGGCCAATTATAAGAACTCAAAAGCCCATAAAATAATATATGGGGATACAACTTAGATAAAGGGCACCTTATTTCTATTTGTCATCCACACCACTAACCTGTTTTTGTTAACAAATTCTTTATGGGACATCCACATTATGTGGTTTTTAGAACTCTGCCCTTTGAATTCCCTTTTATTAATATGGCATGTTTTAGGCCATTTTAATGCGACTGTTGATTTTGGTCCCTAAAATGTCCTCGCTTCTACGGTTTCATAAGTGCTTCCACTCTCCCGATTTCTCTCTCTCTCTCTCTTTCTTCATGCCTCCCCACCTCCAGTGGCATGGTTGTAAATTACAGTATATATAGCCAAAGTAGACTGGGCTCAATTGACATTACACTTAGAATGGAGCTGAGACAATAAACAATAAATCCATTGTCAACCGCATGTACAACACAAAAACAACATATTGGATGCATACATTTGCAAAAGCAGGTCAAAGGAAAATCCAGTATAATGTTTGAGCAGACAGATGACATGAAAAATCACATATAACACATTTTATGACAGCGTATGGTGGGAAAAAGTAACACTGCCGGTACAAACACATCTAGAGCTTAAAAACTATTAATTGTTTTCACAATATTTTAAGACTTTTCTTGCACCATGTTTCTAAACATGTTTGATTTCCAAACACATCAAATTCCAAGACATCATGTGTTAAATTACTAAACACATCCCTTCAAATTCCTAAACATGTGTAGCATTTGAACATGTTTAAAAACCTGGTGCAATATAGTATGTAGAAAAGCGTTTAATTCCTAAACACGGTTTAGGTCATACTTTTTCAAACAAAAGTCTAATTGTGTACACTTTCTATGGCATGTGCCACATTATAGTACCATAAAGCATGATGGGGTATACCTTTCAACTGCTGTGGGAAAAGACTGTCAAATGAAATCAAACATTTCAAGTTTCTTGCCAAAAGATGTCAAAAAGTGACCTTCATATACGGTGACAGGACATTTGAGATAGGTGCTTTGACTTTCAGAGATTCCTAAAACACACACATGAAATAGACATATAGCTGTGTTTTGAAAGCTCAGTAAGTCTGAAAAATACAATATTGAGGGTACTCCTGGGTATTGGGTTGAGGATGATGTCATACAAGACTAGCAGACTGGGCATGTGGTACCATCTGGACCACTCATGACATCACAAGACCATTTAAAGTTAGAATATACCAGTATCTTATATCCCTACATATGGAGTGGAGTCCTGGGTAATACCTAAGTCAGATTGTCAAAAACTTGAATCTTTAAAATGAGATTGTCTTGGGTCTATATAGCTTAGAAGCTAACCTTCAGGACAAAATCAGACACAATGAAATTAGGCACCATCTTAACATCACAAGACTCTCACAGAAGTAGTTACCAGGAGGAAACTGAAGTGATACACAGACTACCATACCAAGCCTATATTCAAGACTTTATTAGACATATAGGCAAGCAGGACATCCTCCCATAAGATAGAAGGAGCAGATCCCAAAGGACACAGGTATGGATCTCCAGCTGCCGAATGCTATGCAAAGGGCAGATGGAATGAAGGAGGATTACCTGGCAGTGGGCATAGGGTCACCCTGTCCTAGGCAAGTACTTAAGTCAAGGGTTATTTTAGTAAATACTCTCATACCTGGATACTTGCAGATAAGGTCAAAGGTCAGTCATAAACATGTAAAATTACTTTTGCCACAAACAGGGCCTGATTGTATGGTCATATGGCCACAATCCCAATTCAAACAATTAGACAATCCCAACAATACATTTAATTCAAAATTGATTCAGGTCAAGACCTGGCCATTCTGATGCAGATCTAGCTATGACACTTTAAATATACAAAAAGGTTGTAAGTGTTTTGCTATAATATGATGTCATAGAATAAAGATAACATAACTACCTGTACTTCACTGAAAACAAAAGCTTGTTTTTCGTTGTGTTCTACTAATTTAAATTAGTAAAATAAACTGCTTGAGCGCATGCTACCAGTTTTACGATGTCTTACGATATATGTATACTAAGCGGACGTATGCAAGACTCGTAAATGAAGGAATAATAGTTGTTGAGTGGGTCCTACCAATTGGATTTGGAAGTTCTACGACAATGCAACATTTAGTACAGCATTGATAGTTTGTAAACCCTGTCATCGCGGCATTTACGAACTCGTTGTACCATTTGGTTTTACAAATCTCTGGTGGTTTTACGATGTTTTAAACATTCCCGCTGTTTCGATCATGTGTTCGTGCTTGCAGACGACTGACCGAGTAGCGGTTGTGCAGCGACAAACTTGAAAGTGGAAAACTATGCTAACAGTTAATATTTCAAGTTATTTCTCTCAAAATGAGCACTAGATATTGTATTGATGGTGTAAGCTTCTTTTCTGTATGATCAGAAATGCTGTGCCACATGTACAGTGTGGTCGTAAAGACTAAAAGTCATGATGCTGTGTCACATCGCATGTATGCTTAAAGCTTACATGCAATGTGACGCAGTTGTGACTTTAGTCTTTACGACCACACTGTACATGTGGCACAGCATTTCTGATCATACAGAAAAGAAGCTTACACCATCAATACAATATCTAGTGCTCATTTTGAGAGAAATAACTTGAAATATTAACTGTTAGCATAGTTTTCCACCTTCACAACCATCGTACATCACATTTGTACAATTGATTCGTTCGACCAGACAAACGAGTTCTAAACTTTGTTGAGCCTGTCGAACTAACCAAGATTAGTAGAAAGAGACATCGTTTTTACTAACTTTTATTTAGTAGAACTTACAAAATAATGTTTTCAGTGTTGATCTGAATTTAAGAGGTCTAAATACAATCAGGTCAAACAACATGATCCATAGCTTCACGTACCATATGAGTGAGTGAGTGACTGCACAAGTGTCTATTTCATCTACCACTCAAGCTATATTACATTTTCACGGCTTGTCACTTTGCACTTTTCAATTTAAATGAGCTAAAAATATAGCATACAATTGACCAGAATTGGTCATCGAATAAATATATAGTGCAATGTTGCCAGCTTTAACTCACTGGTTGAAACTCTTCAGGTAGATATTAAGTATTATCTTTATTGGGATATTCCATTTAATATCCACACTACGGTCACTACCCCTGCCCCCTGCCCTGTGGAAGATTTAGGAAATATCTGCTACAGGGGAGTATAATTTCAATTGAAATCAGCACATTAGGCAGCTCCATTCTAGTGACTTTTAAATGGAGCTGCTACTGTGTTAATACCATTTGAAATTCATACTCCCTCTGTGGAAGATATTTCCAAAATTGTTCACAGGGGTAGTGTGGATTTTAAATGGAATAGCCCATTTCTAATAAATAAATAGGGATTAATTAAGATCATAATGGCCCTACCTTGTAAAAAAATGAATAAAAAGCACTTGAAATGCAAACTTTGGTGTATGTTTGAGCAGGGACCTTGTATGGAGGGACTGGAAACGCCTTCCATCCATTGTACCATGTGAGTTGCTGGTTTACAAATTATCCTCAGTTGAGCAAGCATGAATAATACATTGATCAATAGACCCTAAATACGAATCCAAGCACAGTTACAACACTGCGCTTGGCTTGTTTTTGTACATTGCTTGAAATGAGCCTACATGTTTGCTAGTATAATGACAGACTCTAGAAATGCCAACATAAATCTTCAAAGAACATCATCTTAAGAATTATTTCAGTATCGAAATCAGTAGGAATACCAAGCGTACGGTGTACACATTCCAGAAAAAATATAATTTTGTTTGTGCTAGCATTCTGTATCTCCACAAAATTATCACATTTTGTCTCTAAAATCCTATGTAAATGATTCTCGATACTACACAGAAATTATTTTCGACAAAGGATAGACTTTTACACAATAACTTAAAAAGATATTGGAATACTTTGATGTGTTTTTGATATTTTGTAGAGCAACATGAGTAAATAATAAAATAACTTCTGTTTTTGTCCCATAATCTTTTTCAAGTTGGGTTGTGTGCTGGTCAGGATTTGTATTCATTTGTTGTCATGTTTAATTGTAACACTTTGGGTTGGTAAACTGTTCATTCTTTCTTATTATATTCAGTTTCCTCTTGTAGCAGTGGCGTATCCAGGGGGGCTGTGGGTGCTGAAGTCCCCGCACTTTGTTAAAAATCATGTAAAATCTAGTATAATGACAGACTCTAGAAATGCCAACATAAATCTTCAAAGAACATCATCTTAAGAATTATTTCAGTATCGAAATCAGTAGGAATACCAAGCGTCACGGTGTACACATTCCAGAAAAATATAATTTTGTTTGTTCTAGCATTCTGTATCTCCACAAAATTATCACATTTTGTCTCTAAAATCCTATGTAAATGATTCTCGATGCTACACAGAAATTATTTTCGACAAAGGATAGACTTTTACACAATAACTTAAAAAGATATTGGAATACTTTGATGTGTTTGATATTTTGTAGAGCAACATGAGTAAATAATAAAATTCAAACATCGTGCCCTCGGCGCAACTCGCATACAATCGAAGGTCGTGAAAGATAATCTGATAACAATAGCTTGACAATAGCTATCAATAATCCCGTTTCCAGTCCCTTATACACGGTCCCTGGTTTGAGCCACTGTAATCCCAGCACTTTAGGAACACAATTATTATAATTATGTTTCTTGTTTAATGTTTAGAGATGGTAGTGGAAAGTGTAAAAAGCCTGCTGTTACATAACTTCAACTGCAACTGCAACTGGCCTGCAGAGAGAGTATGTGAGCCATGTGTACCCTGATGTAACCGACTTCCATTTCAAACTTCTGCTATGCACCATGGTTATGAAACAAGGTCTGTCTAGAAGTTTCCTGAAACCTCAGAGTGACAGTGCTTGAAGGGTGTAGTACTAATTAGATCTTGCAACTTAAAACAAACTAACCTGAAGGTTTTTATGTAGGAAGTTTTGTAAAAGATTTATATTTCCTGAAACCTAACAACTTCTAAAGTGCAATGGATTAAAAAGATATTGTTTCTGATGTTTTGAATAGTCTTTATAAATGCTTTGCAATAATTATGAAAGAGATCAGTAAATGGCCTTAATTAATTTATGTAAGGCTGAAACATTATGAAAAATCTCTAAATTGCACATGTTTCATTTAAATTTACAAAAATCACAACAGGAACTGCTAACTTCTGTTTTTGTCCCATAATCTCTTTAATGGCAATCATTTATTGTTCTGTAACTTCAGTGGGAGCTGGTAACCTAATGGATAAGGCGTCTGTCTAGAGATCTGAAGGCTGTGGGTTCGATTCCCATGCCGGCACATTTTCTTGCTTCTTTTTCAAGTTGGGTTGTGTGCTGGTCAGGATTTGTATTCATTTGTTGTCATGTTTAATTGTAACACTTTGGGTTGGTAAACTGTTCATTCTTTTTTATTATATTCAGTTTCCTCTTGTAGCAGTGGCGTATCCAGGGGGGCTGTGGGTGCTGAAGTCCCCGCACTTTGTTAAAAATCATGTAAAATCAGCCATTTTTTTTTTTTTTAGCCATTAAGCCCCGTGCATAACTCTGAAAGCCCCTCTGAGCCCCCCGCAGGAAAAGATCCTGGACACGCTGGTGTGTAGCGACCAATTCCGATTACCTACTTTTCCCAAAAGCAGATATTGAACCAAAAACAGATAATTTAACCCTACTGGCAAAAGCACAATGCAATGTGTATACTTATAAAGTATGCAACTACACTTAAAAAGTTTGATGACACTTTGTCAGCTTCATGTTCTTTCCAGACAGCGTACGAAAGTACAATCACCGTATACAATTCTCAACGAATAGATCAGCAAAAAATCAGACAATAAAAATATAAATTACAGATGCACAAACCAGAAATTGTCCTAAATGTCCTTCATTTATATATAGTCTCATATCATATCAAAAATCTACTGCATTGTTGAATATTTAATAGCCAGATACCAAATCCACTAGCGCTGGGCCACCGTTTACATCCAACCCTGTACCAAAGCCATGTTGCCCGAGTAGGCCGTATCAGGTTTGTATAGGCTTTGCAGACGCCCCCATCTCAAAATGCCCAAAAAAGTCCCATTTGCGAGCGAAAAAATTGGTTTTTTTTATGCCTTTTTGGCCAAAAAAAGTCCACTTTATCCAAATCCACTCCCCCCTAGTCCCAAAAGGTCCAAATTTTGAAAAAAGGTCCACTTTTTCAAAATCAGCCCCCCCCAAATATAAATCCTGGTTACGGGCCTGGGTTTGTAATATGTTCACAGATACTGTGTTAAGGAAGACAATTCTATATAGCTCTGCACTGCATAAACACTGCCTGCAACTCAAGTCATATAGAACAGACAATTCTGTCTGGATGCATAATCACTAACAACAAATATCAAAAGCTACAACAATATTAGAATGCCACTGTCCAATTCTGTAACTGTCACATGCAATCAACGCATCTACTGACAGATAAGGAACTTGACCTGAAATATAAATGTCATATTTCCCAACTGGTCACATAGTCATGCTTTGATTGTTATTCTTTGTGCTATGTTGAAGAGTGGATACATTAATGTTACTACGCAATACAGCTTGAGGCACAGTATACCCATACATACTAAGGATTAGATTTACTTATTAAACTAAAAATGTGGAAAACCTTCTGGGAAATTTCTAAACAAGTGTTGCCTGCTGGTTAGTCTGTAGTTAAATTATGTAAGCTGCCCCCCCCCTATATAACTTTAATGCCAAGCCAACATATGTTTTATTGGAGTGCACATTTTAGGTAATTACACTTGTCATGTTGAGAGTATGAATTGCCACAAGGTTCCATATTTGGCCCTTTTTTTTTAAATGCTACCAACATGACTTTAAAGGGCAGGTCTATTATGAAAACAACATCATATCATTGGCAAGCTAATATTATGAGGACAATGAAAATGACTCCTTTTTGAGAAAATAAGGCGTTTAAAATTGATATTCCGCTGGATAAAACCAACTTAAGCGGTGAGTTCCTTGAGCGAGACAGATTTGGCCTAGAAAAGCGGTGGCGTCATGAAATGAGATGTGCCCGCTTTGAGAAAAGGGACTATAAACGCTCTCAATGGACAGAACGTATACTGTTGTTGTTCACAGAAAAAAATTACAAATTAAGTATTACAAATTTAATGGTTTTTAAACATATGGATAAAATCAGCCGCTTCTTTTTTATATATTAGACAATTGTGATATTACGATTCATATGTATATCAATATTATGAGAAATATTAGGCCTAAAAATAAATACATAATTTGAGCTTAGAATTTCATCTGAGACTAGCATATAAACCGTGTTAAGTCCACAAACTCTAGTGTGCATATTGTTATGCAGCATTGTTATGGTAAGTGATAGTACAACTCTTTGTTGCTAATGTCAAACTTGTCAAAGTGATTGTGATTGTATGATGAGGCGTGACTGATATAGTGCCTGCTTCATTTACCTACATCATCAGCCAAGCGGGGGTAGAACACGTCACGCTTCAAGCGGGGAAGAACACATACGAGGCTGAACTTTACCCACACAATTTCTCCTTTTCAGGAGAAATATGCACAAAAAAATTGCAACAAGTGTCAACTTGTAGTGTAATAATTATTCTCTTCGAATAGAGATAAACTTGTTTTAGCAATACAGGCTGAGTCAAAAAGAAGTAAACTCATGTTTGAGGGCTGTAACTAGAGATCTGTAAGGAATCTGCTAAAAATGAAAATATCATTGGAAAGAGCAAATTATACAAATCTAAATAAAAACAGGAATTGTTGCCATTGCTTACAGCAAACTCAAGTTATGCTCATTTGAATACAACCACCCATTTTTGTAGCTGCACATGGTTTCACTTCCAAAGTACCTATTTATATATTGATTGGTAAAGTAGCGATATTCAAATACAAATAAAGATTACGCGGCAGGTGTGGTTTCGATCAATAATTCCTACATGTTAAAGTGTTCTTTTTAATATGTTTTTTACCTCATTGCACTACGGGCCAAATGACAACATGGCACCACAATTTACGCGCACAGGGCGCATGCGTTTCTGTCGACGAAGTATTAGGAAACTAAAAGAGTCCCACGAAGTTCAGCGTCTTTTCGTCTCCAATTTCACACAGGATTCCATGTACGGGATTACCGTATTGGTCCGAGTATAGTCCCACCCAAATTTCAAGATGTTTTGTATTTTTAATACGAAAATTGATATTTTGTATTCATGTCATACTCTATTAATGATATCAAAATGCATTGAATTTGAATGGTCCAGGGAAAAAAAAAAAAAGAAGAAAAAAATTTTTTTTTTTTTTTTTTTTTTTTTTTGTTTTTCTATTAAAAAAAAATATTTTTTTTTTTTTTTTACAATTTCTGAAATTTTTAGAAAAATGGGGGGTGGGACTATACTCGAATGTGGGACTATACTCGGACGAATACGGTAATATATAAGAATATGAACAAGCTCAATGTGCATAGGTCACTAAGGTAAGCTGACAATATTATTTATAAGGTTTCCTGCAGTAGAACGGACGCGCCGCATCTATTGTTTTTTATACCGCAGGCCGCCGACACAATTAGTTGTTATCAGCTAATCTGTTTTATCACCGAAAAGTGTGAGACTGATCAATAAACACCATCGCATCAACTCAATACTGAAGCCTACGCGGTAAGCTTCCAGCACCGATCTATTTACATAGGCCTATCTAAAGTCACTGATTTGAAACTCTTATCTTAAATCATGTTTATATTGTTAATTAACATATAACTGGTAGGGGAAATGGCCTGACGGGGTTGAAGCTTTTGGATTATAGCTTTTAAAAGCCGATTGGGAGCCATTCTGGGACCCGGGGGGCACTCAACTTTGGAAGTGACGGTATGTGCCTGTCAATAGGCCCCCTCTTTTGAAGTCGACTATACCCGATGGCCCCTTTTTTTAAAGTCATACCCGATGACCCCCTTTTTTTAGTTGCGGCTACCCAATGACCCCCTTTTTTTGGTTGCGGCTACCCAATGACCCCCTTTTTTCTAGATTTTCTAGAAGAGCATCATCAAATGCAACAAAATAATGCGAAACTTTCAAATTTTGCTCCATTTTTTCAAAATTATGCTGAAATTTTCAAAAATTTTCTCCATTTTTTCAAAATTTTCTACCCGTTGACCCTTTTTTTGAAATCTTATACTCAATGACCCCCTTTTTTCAAAATGTTATACCCAATGACCCCCTTTTTTATTTTGTTTGTACCCAATGACCCCCTTTTTTAAAATAACGCTTTGTTACCGATAGGCCCCTACTTCGCGACACCGGTAGGCACATACCCGTCACTTCTAAAGTTGAGTGCCCCCCCCGGGTTCTGGGATACTGATTTCTTTAATAATAATAATAATAATAATAAGTGGGATTTATAAAGACGCGCCTTACATTGAAAACACAACCCCAAGGCGCATACATATGAAAAATAAGAAACAGAAGAACATAGCTAAAATATAATAAACTACATCAAAAGCATATAAGAACACACCTATAAAATACATATTAAAGTCATTACATAATATAATACAGTTTTAAGAATATATATATGATAAAAACATCATGTCCAGCAAATATAATAACAAAAATTCATGTCACTTCATAATAAAACATGTTTGAAATACACCATAATCTATACAACAGTGTTCAGCAACAAAATTTGAAGAAAACAGAGAATGCACTCAAAGATTAAAAGATATGTCTTCAATGAGTTCTTGAAACATTGCACAGATTTGGTACGTCTGACAGACTCCGGTAGTCTGTTCCATTCATCTGGCGCTTGCTGATTGAAAAAGCTCTTTTCCGTACCCAGATTTAGCGGATCGAGGCCAGCTGAATCTGCAGAAGTCCCTTGGAGCTCGATCTTAAAGTCCGCGAGGAATGCGTATGGAGTGAGGAGTTCACTTATGTAGAGAGGAGCCAGGTTTGAAAGCGATTTGTAAACTAACAAAAGCATCTTAACAAGAATCCGCTTTCTGATTGGCAACCAATGCAAATCTCGAAGGATTGGTTGTATGTGGTCGCGTCTTCTAGCTCCCACAACCAGGCGAGCTGCGAGTTCTGCACACGCTGTAGTTTTGCGATATCAGCGTCTGGAAGTCCATAAAGAAGACAGTTACAACTGTCAAGTCTGGACGATATAAAAGCGTGGACGAGGCGCTCTGTAGTAGTCTTATCGAGGTATTTCCTCAGCTGGCTAATTGACCGCAGTGCGTAAAGGGCTGTCCGACACACATTACTGACATGATTTGACATGGTAAGCTGGTTATCGATGAACACTCCTAGGTCTCGTACACCTTCCACAGGTTTAATGTCAGCAGTACCGACCTGGACAGAAGGCGCGGTCGTTTTGGATCGAAATGGAGACGATATATGCACAATTTCTGTCTTTGCGTCGTTTATCTTGAGCTTGTTGGATGTTGCCCAAGCCCGAATGTCTGAAACACAGGCTTCTATTGACGCAATGGCTTGTGTGCTAGCGGACGGATCAAACATGATATACACTTGTGTATCGTCAGCATACACCATTCCGCTAATTCCATGAGCATTCAGAATATCTTGGATTGGACCAGAGTACAAAATAAACTGTATTGGACCGACCACAGATCCTTGCGGAACACCGTATATTAGAGGATGGTTCTCAGAAGCAGTCTTGCTAATGACAACTGATTGGTTACGTTCAGAAAGGTAAGATCTGAACCATTCAAGGGCAACTTCAGTGACACCATACCTTTCCCTCAGCCGAGTTAGTAGCATGGTGTGATCTATGGTATCGAACGCGGCGGATAAGTCCAAGAGTATAAGAATAGCCTCCTTGTTATCATCCACCGCGCGTAGAAGATCGTTTTGCACACGTACCAGGGCCGTCTCTGTAGAATGATGTTGTCTGTATGCGGACTGAAGATTGTTGTGAAGATTGTTATCATCGAGATATTCCTGCAATTGGGCAGATACCACGCGCTCAAGAATCTTGGATATAAAAGACAAGTTTGAGACGGGCCTATAGTTCTTGAGGTCCTCAGTATCGGCATTGTTTTTCTTGAGAATAGGACGTATCCTTGCTGATTTTAGTGCACGAGGTACAATGCCAGTAGAGAGGGAGCGGTTTATAATGCTGGAAATAACCGGTAATAACACATCAATACAGTCCTTCAGAAGAGCACCCTTACCAAACACAACTGCCTAATAGACAGTTAATAGGCAGTTCATAGGCAGTTGAAGACAAATGACTGTCTAATCAAACCATCAACAAGAAGTTGCTGGAAAATTAGGCAGTTGAAGGCCTGTGACTTAGGCAGTCAAAGAGCTTGACAGATATGAAGGTCTATAATAGGCAGTCACTATATGAAGCTCTATTCAAAATGAAGCTCTAATACTTATGATTTTTTCATCATCAAAATGAAGCTCTAAAATGAAGCTCTAATAGGCAGTCAGACCTAATAGACAGTCAGAAGCTAATTTGCATAAGTCATGACCCAGTCACATGATCACCAACTGCCATTTCAAATTTGCTGTTGGATTCAACAAGCTGTTCTTTAGATGGTGGTGTTTTAATGGTCTCTTCAAACAAATCACTCATTCTTTATGGGGAATTTTATACTACAGATGACTATACACCTGTTGATGCACAGGTAAATTAAAGGTTTGCAGGGTTGCATTGCAAGCAGTATAAATGTTGTCAGCTTATTAACTGCATGTACAGATAATGTATGCACAGGCTGCTGAATTTTGCAGTATGCACTTGCATGTATCCAAAATCAGTTTTCTGTGATAACCTTGCTTTCTAGCAACTGCAAATTGGATTCATATCATTAATTGGCAATAACTGATACATCAAAAGGTTGGGGATCGGAGGTATAGTGGTACAATATGCCGCAAAGTATAGCATGTGGTGTACTGATGGGCCCGGGTTGGCACCTAGGAATCAGGCTAGGAATCTGAAACTTTAATTGTTAAACAAACTTGTCCGGGCATTTTACTTTGTGTTATCATGTCATTATTGGTGTACAATTTATGCTTGGGACTCAAAATCATTTAGTGTTTAAACAGGGCTGTCAACTCTCACACCTGTACTCGTAGCGCAGTCTAAACGAGGAGACAGAAAAGCATAGTGTGTGAAGTGTATTAAACTGTGCACACTTTACATACAAAACGAGGAGTTTTCACAGGAATGTGAGGAGGTGTGTGAGGAGAACTTAGCACAAATACAATGGATCTCCTCGAATTGAAGGAAATGCCGGAAAAGATGTCCTAACCCCCCTATAGTGGGAATTCCAATTGCATGAACGCAGCTTTCAATAGCGTGACGAATTTTTGCGTACACTGCGCGATGTACGCCAGCGTGTGCGACTGTGCGTGAGTAATGCGGAAGTGAATCCAACCATGCCAACGCACTCGTGATTGGATAGCATTGTATCCAAGGTCGTGCGTTGGCGTTGTAGTTTGAAATACGTAATATACGATCGCGGTTGGATCGAGTGCAGCTGTTAAAAGCTTGCGTTCATTCAATTGGAATTCTTACTATAGGGTTCTCCACTTTTAGAAGATCCTTGAATTACTGCTTTTTGGGTTTAACCTCCTCAAATTCCTGTGTTTGTAACCACTCAACTCCTGGTTTCGCATGCGGTGCACACGCGCATTGGCCGCGAGTCTCACGCATTGGGTCACTTTCTCACGGTCTCACGCCAGGGTAGTATAATCTCACTCTTAGGTAATAAATCTCACGCAAAAACGATGGAAAATGAGTAAACTCTCACGCATCATCAAAATAATTTGTTGCTCCTACCCACCAAAATGGAAAGTAAGTACTTCGATTCATGAAAACAAGTTTCCACAGCAAATCAGGAGACGTCCAGCGATCTCCTGGAATTGCAGGAGAACGTTTTAGGTCTGATGGAGCCTTCAAGGAGAGCTGTTTTATAGTGCATTTACAATAGAATGTAAGGAGAAAATGGTAAACCAAGGAGAGCTAAAAATCACTCTCCTATATCGGATTTAAGGAGAGCAGCTAGAGTGATTGCTCTCACTCTCCTCAAAAGGCATGTCCATGCAACTGCTTGGATTAGAGCTTCATCTGAGGCAGTCAACTGCCTAATTTAGAGCTTCATTTGACTGCCTAAATTAGAGCTTCATACTGTCGACTGCCTAAATTAGAGCTTCATTTTAGGCAGTCAACTGCCTAAATTAGTGCTTCTTTTGAGGTCGACGACTGCCTAAATTAGAGCTTCATTTGAGGTGAACTGCCTAAATTAGAGCTGAAGGTGAAGGTCTAAGAACTGCCTATAGTGCTTCATTTTGCCCATTTTACATGTCTAGGTACTGCCTATATAGAGCTTCACATATCAACAGCTTCAAGTGACTGCCTGTATTAACTGCTTAACAGACTGCCTAATAACTGCCTAATGAAGGCTTTTATTTCGGTAAGGGCAGTAGGAATAGGGTCAAGCATGCAGTATTTTGTAGGGGCATCCATGATGACTTTCCGCACAGCATCTTCGGAAAGTGGAACAAAAGAATCAAGTTTGCTGTCACACGAATTGCAGATGTCAACAGACAGGCTAACCGAAGATGTTAAGTCCAACTCCTCCCTGATGTTTTTAATCTTGCCAGTGAAGAAGTTGGCAAAATTGTCCGCTACATCGTTGTCTTCACCAGACGGACGGACAGGGCAGGATGAACCATGCGACATATTGGCTACCTTGCGAAAAAGTTGGCGTGAATCGCATTCAGCAATTTCAGCTTTGTAGTAGTTCGTTTTAGCGTTACCAAGCAATTTCCTGTATGCTTTGCAATCCTCAGAGAAAATTTGACGATGAACTTCGAGGTTTGACTTCCTCCATCGCCGCTCACTGCGACGCTTTGCACGCTTAGCTTGCTGAAGATCTTCTGAGTACCAAGGGGTGTGGGGTCTAAGTATCACAGTTCGCGAAACCTCCGGTGCATGCTTGTCCAGAATATCGCTCAAGACTTCGTTGTACTGGTTCATGTAGTCATCAAGATCGCTACAAGTCTCAGTAAGCAATGATGAAGATCGTATATCTTGCTTAAAGGCCTCAATGTTGATGCTGCGCAGCTTCCGAGACACTACCTGTACCCTTGTAGTACTAGAGGTTTGGACAGCTTCAGTTTACACAAAACTGCGAAGTGATCTGACGGCATACTTTGATCAACATCAACATCAGACACAATGTCATCCACACCACGCAGTGATAACAAGATCCAGAATATGGCCATGTATGTGCGTGAGGCCTGTCTACAAATTGTTGCAGATCAGCTGAGTTAAGCATATTCAGGAACTTCCGGGCGTCGTAATCATCAGCAACGTCAAGATGAAAGTTGAAATCGCCAGTTACCAGAATGCTCGTCGAGATTTTAGGGAAACGTTCCATCAGGTTTGAAAAGTCATTGAAGAAATCAGATGTTTTCAGTTTATTTATCTTAGTAGGACGAGGTCTATAGATGACAAATAATCTCACTGCTTTGCTACCAGATGAAACAGTTAAGTCCATGTGCTCGAAGGATGCATAAGTACACTCCTCGTTCTTTGTGATCACGAACCCCTTGCGCAATATAATGAAGACACCACCACCAGTTCTCTCCTTGCGTGGAATATGGTGAATGTCAAAGTCACGCAATGCATTCTCTAGATCTGCCAGCGCACAATTATCACGGTTACTTCCAGTCAACCACGACTCAGTGATGGCAAATATATCCAGTTTATTGGAAATGATGAAGTCAATAACGGATGTAGTGCAGTTGTCTTTCTTAATTGATCTTACATTCCAGACGGCAAAACGACAGTTTAGTTGAGTAGAGTAACTCCGGTTATTTTGACATTTAACCAAGTTAGAGGGGTTTGAACTGGTTAAAGGTTTGGTTGACTGATTTCTTTGAGTTATTATCGGTTTTATTGAGCGAATCTTATTCATACCAGCTCTGCAACCACGCCGTTCGTTTAGCAATGTTCAGATCCACTAGTCTTGACCAAGTCTCTTTATTACAATGGGTGTTTATCACACCTTTTCCGACATCGATGAGCAAATCTCTGGTGTAAGTAATACGACACATAATTGAACGATGAAAATACACTAAGTTCGAAAAAGTCAATAATTATACACACAGTAGTACACAGTATACAGTTTATATAGTAGCAGTTCAATTCACGATGCAAAGACGATAAAATATGATAAAAGTCACATTCTCAGCAAAAATCATGGTAAACGAAAGTGTCCTTCGTGATCACAAAAGTACTTACATAACATCAAAAAGAGTTAAATAATGTAAATCAAGGCGAAATCAGATAAAATATCACAGAAATTGTGGAGCGAAGTATAAAGCGTGGTGCAGCCACTGGAGGGCGCCCTATATTATTATATTTATTAAAAAATGACCCTGAAAATAGGACTCATTTTAAAATCGCTGGTAAATTGGTAAAAATGGTTTAACCATTGACCCTGGGTATAACCTAGAAAGGTTTTCGATTTCAACATTTCAACTAGCCTACTAGTATTCATAATTATAACATTCCTCGTGGTAATGTTACATGGGTTATAGAACTGTTTTTATACCCCAAAAACTTCAGATAACTGTCCTGAAAACATCAGTCGCTTCGTCGCATGCAATACACGGCATGACGGCAATCCCTTTTCCGCATTAAAAATCTGCACAATCGCCTCGTGTTTTTTCATACACCCCATTACACATGCGGAAGGTCAATGTTTCCCAGTATCGCGGTATTTGTAGAAAGGAGGGTGCAAGCATTCCCTCCATATTTTTTCACGATATCAGAATCAGAAGTTAAGCTGAAAAGTATAGTCCATATTTATAATAAATCTTCCCAAGAGAGAAAAATCTGATTTTTATATAATTTTATATGAGCTTAAACTCTTTAAAATGTACTTATTAAAAATCTTAATTAGTATATTTGAAAACGCTCAAGACAGAGTCGGGTTTCCCCCTTTACATGATAAATGAAAACATTGGGCGATATAAAACATGCTTCAAAGTCTTACTTTTTAATCGAGTCGTCGTATCAATTTCATGTATATGATCAACCAAGCTTCATTAATAAAAATAATGATAGTCCTGAAAACGTTTGTGACAATGTAGGCCTACAGTATTTCCTTGTTTCCGGTATTTTTCGACAAATTCAAATGATCCATTTAAGTAGGTTGTCATGATCTGATCGCCGATACACCTCCTGATTGAATCGCCGCCCCAATTAACATGGTTTGAGCATTCAATAGTATAATGAGCTAATCTGTTAATTCTGTTTACCACTGAAGTGTGTGAATTGTTCTCGATTGCGCGGGAGCGGGGCCGTGTTTACAGCTCGATCCTAGTTGCGAGATTAAATCAATTACATGGGATTTGGCAGTTCACACATTGCATTCGGCAGCCGTGTTTACAACTCTATCCTAATTGCCAGATTAAATCAATTACATGGGATTTGCCAGTTCACACATCGGATTTGGCAGCCACAAGTCAATAATATTATAATAATCGGCATTGCATTTGCCACTTCGATTTTTTGTTTTGCCGGCCAGTTCAAATCAAAAACATTTTAGCCTACAATCTGCAGTATTTTGGCCAATTCGATTTTCTTTCAATGACATTATTATATTTGGCGCAATCGACCGCCCTAATTTTGAAAACCTTAATTTATAAAAATCAAGAAACATTTGTCACATTTTTCATCTTTTTGCATTCTAATTGATCACAAATACGTTATTTTACCGTTTAAAAAAAAATTAGAAAGACTGTAGGCCTACTTTCAATATTATTTCCCGTGACAAAATTGCTGCTCAGTGTGTTTGATAACTCGACCTTCGTCAGTTCTCACCTTTATAGCTGTAAGCCCGGGGGGCACTCGACTTTGGAAGTGACGGGAATCTGCGGACAGCAGTTCGAAACTATAGGGGTCTTTCGCTGAGAGCCTAGACACCAAAAAAGGTCCCCAAAAAAGAATCTTTCCGTGAGACTGAGGAAATTCTGACCAAAAAAGGGGGTCATTTAGTGAGACTGGGAACAATTTTTGGTCAAGATATAAAAGTTGATACAAAACTTTCAAAACTTTCAAAACATTTGAAGAAAAATAATGAAAAAATGGGGTCATCCAGTGAGAGATTATCAGAAATTTTCCCAAAATTTTTGAAAAAAGGGGGTCTTTTGGTGAAAGGAACACAAAAAAGGGGGTCATTGGGTGAGAAGGAGTTCAGTAAAACAAGAAAGGGGGTCATTGGGTTAGATAGTTGAAAAATGCGCAAAAAAAACCCGCACATCCCCGTCACCCATGTTTGGTGAGTGTCAGTGGCCTACCGTGGCCGCTCCTACCCGGGGGATTTTTGCCACCCTTGCATCAAAAGCCCGAAATAGTGGACCAAATTTTTTCCAGCCAGGACGACTCTCGAACATCTAAAAAGTGTTGGAGGGGGGGGGGGGTAGAGGCTAGGCTAATTTTTTTTCAACAAATTTTTGGTTTTGTAAAGTATTTGAGGTGTTACCGCCCTTAATATCGGCACCGCCCACGCCTATACCTGTTAGTGCACTAAAATGGTAACGTTATAATGTTCCAACAATTTTCCGTCATTTTTCATTAATAATTATTCTACCCGCCTCCTTCAAATTTTAAATTTGTTATTATATACTAAAAATGCTGAAATAATACTAATAATAATTATCAGGAATGTTTTCTGTCCTTTTTGTGCTGAACAAGGTAAAGTGAAAGAAACCCTACTGGTGATTTTGGCCGTTTAATACACCTCTTCATCTTCTGTCGCCCCTTCTATTTTGCCACCGCTTGCCTTAAGCCTGGGGGCCTCGCCTCCCAAATTCGGGAGATGCATGCACGTGCCGATATCTGTAAATAATGATTAATTATCAGATCTTTATCATTTATAAGGCCCATAAAAATTGAAATTATTATTGAGAAAGTAAGTAGATGCAAAATAAATTGGAATTGGAGAGGAAAAGCAAGCATTTTTTGGCAGGCCGGTGGGATTGATTTTTGGCAGGCAGTTTGGAAATCCCCACTCGGGCTCATAATTATTATTGTTCAGCCCATAGATAAGGGCTATCATTTTCTTCGAGGGGGTTGTCCCAACTTGTCCAAAAGTTGGCGTCAATAAACTTGCGTCCCCCCTATTTCGACAAAATGACCCCCACCCACCAGCACCGATAGGCCGACACCTTACCCCAATAACCATGTTAACAGGTTAAAATTGTATTGAAACCAGTCTTTTGTGACTCCTCCATTAATTTTGGTAATCTTTCCAAAAATGATGACCCCCCATATATATTTGTGACAACACCTCCCCCCCCCCACCTTCCGAACAAAATGACAAGCCCATTATTGGCCAGGAACATTGGCGGAAACTATAATTATGAAACAACGTGGCTGCCTATGACCCCGTAATTATTTATTTATAAGCCTGACACCCAACCCCGGGACCCCAAACCCGGCACTCCAATAAGCTGGTCAATTGAATCGAGTACCCCGGGAACGCGTAACATGTAGACAACAGCCCATTCATTAAATTATAATAAGGTGAACTTGTTTCCAGCTAGCGCTGTGATTGGTTGTACGTACATGATAATATATATCAACTGTTGCCATGGTAGGCTACTAAATTATTGGCCAAAGATGGCAAGGAAGTAAATAGCCGTTCTCGAGTCATGTTTTCAAATTTTCAACATGTTTTTCCGATGATCATGTAAAGTTGTTTTATGAAGCACCTGGAAGTGAAACTTCTCCAAAATATTAATCGGACCAAGGGCCCGGTCTGGGCAGGCAGATACCTCGGACCAGGCTAGTGCAAAAGTCCGTCTTACTGCGTGTGTATCATGACTGGTGCCACTACTAGTAGTGACCATTGATTTTATCGGAAAACTCAAGAGGTGCTAATTGCTACCGACTTGTGGTTGAAGATCGCCCCCCCCCCCCCCTGGTATAAGAGGAATGATGGTGATCCTATATAGGCCTATGAGGAAATAACATCCTGTGTGTTTCTTTTTTTGTGTAAAACTTTGAAGAAGTGTAGATTGTATCTGTATATGCCTTACCCGTAAAAAAGATCGATGTGCAGCGGTATTAGAATACAATCGGTAAATCAAAGTATCAAACCCAATTTTCGGACATATCTTATAAACCCCCAAATATGCCAAAACAGAGCTCAAACACGAATTTAATGCATCGCACACAGTACCATGCTAACACAATACTAGTGCCGACCGTAAAGCAAAAATCACTAGCTACCGATACCATCAACAATAGCTGGTTAATACTGTAACAGTAAACAGTTATATTCGTCCATTATCACACATTCACACACACTACCTAGAATCTGTTTATAGTTATATTGACCCATGATTTAAACCAGCGTAAACAATGAACATTGTTTATTCAATGTAGTGCAGAAGTCAGACGCACTGCGGTGTACCGCGACTGGTGCCACTACTATTAGTGACCATTGATTTTATCGGAAAACTCAAGAGGTGCTAATTGCTACTTACAGAAGTGTGAAAAAATGGGATGAGGTACGCCCCATTTGCGGGATCCCGCTAAAAACTGCAGTGCGACTGGGTATGCTTTATAAATAATATTGTCAGCTTACCTAAGGAACAGACAGCCGCCAAGCTTCAGGCAGACCACGGACTGCTAGATCACAAGTGAACATTGCTAGAGTTAGACATGCGTTACAGCAAGACCTAAAGATCAGCTCAAGACGCAATCCTTATACCCATCATTCCCCAATCAAGCTTCTGCCGGATCGTTCGTAAAGACTTGAATTGGTATTCCTACAAACTACAGTACTGCCATGGACTTCATCCTGAGTTTATAATTATGCATTGTTTGTTGAATACTAATTAAAAGCAAAAGTTGTCATTTAATCCTGTTAGCACTTTGTTGATTCTTCAAAATTGAAATGGATGCAAATCAGTTAGTCGTGTGCAGCTACAAAAATGGGTGGTTGTATTCAAATGAATATAACTTTAGTTTGTTGGGAGCAATTGCAACAATTTCTTTTATTTAGACGTGTAGAGTTTGCTATTTCCAATGATATTTTCATTTTTAGCAGGTTCCTTACAGATCTGTAGTTACAGCTCCTCAAACGTGAATTTACTTCTTTTTGACTCAGCCTGTAGACCTACCCTTTAAAAAAATTATTATTATTGCACACCCAAACAAATTGATATCTTTAATCAGTGATACATACATTCTTATTGGACATGCACCCAGTTGTAGGGATATTAGGTATCACTGCCTCAAGAGAATTTTACACAACTTGAATTAATCCCCACTGGGGTTAGTATCTGTCAATGAGGTGACCAGGTCACCAGCCTGTCATTATAGCTAGAGGCAGTGCCTCATTTCAAATGTTTAGTTTTAGTTTTGGTTTTGGTCACATGGTTTCCTATTGTCCTGCCTAACCACTTGAATCATAAGATATCGAACTCATTGTTTCTACCTTTTGTTTAAAACCGAACATTTGTGTCAGTCAGTTTCGGTTTTGGTTTCAGTTTCTTATAAGTGGTGTGAATCGTAAAATTATTTGATTTGAAGTTACCTACTCTAAGTATACAAAAGAAATGTTTAAATTTCGCAGTAAAATATTCACGAGGAGAGAAATCGAGCATGGTAATCTACATTGAAAGATGTGGTTTACAACACCGAATAAGCCTAGGCTAATTCACCTGTGAATAATATAGATCATCGAAATATTTGCATTCGACATTACAAAAGGGCCACTATTGTAATTGTATAGGTGCTATAAACAAAATCGATTCATGTCCTTAATCCCATGTACCAGAATCGATGGAAGGCCATTATATGACCTCTAATAACCTAATGACTTTTACTGAAGCAATTTTTACTGCAAAAAGTAGAAGATAGAGGGGAGAAGATTGGGGGTGTGTGTGGGGGGGGGGTTGGAGGGCAAGGGGGATATGGGCCATGAGAGAGAGCAGATGAGAGAGTGCATTGGGAGTGAGAGGGGGGGAGGAGAGCTCGAGATGAAGATATCGAATGTAGGGGAGGGGGGAAGGGGTAATTTAGGGAAGAGGTGGTTATATAGGGGGGAGCCCCTCTTAAAGAGGTATGGGTTGTGCTTCCCGGGGACAATAAACTAATTCATAATCAAATCATCTCCATGCATCGTTTATGTTCATACAAACAAACAAATCCCCCACCCGCCCCATCCTTCAATATACGCGCATGTATATGATTTCTAGGCCTAGAACTCGTGAGTGTAATATGCCACCTACCTTCGACCATAGAGCATCAACTGTCGTCCGCGGGATAGATTTCCGATATCAATCATGATAATAATTATGTTAGCACAATAGGCTATTGTACACTTCTGGTTATATACTATACTGTGTCCTCCCAGCATAATAGTGTTATGATTGCAGACCAGATCAGCTCTACTTTTTAATCCCTTGATTTTTGGTTTCTGAACAAAAGAGAAACCAAAACTAAAGATTTGAAATGAGGGAGTGTATGACACACATGGGTCAATGAGATACATAAAAATGACCTTGTGTGGTATTCAGTTCCCAGGAAGTGAGTCTTGCCGGAGGCAATTTGTGGTTCAATGTTGATCCCTCACTACAAGAGTTATTACCGTCGGTTTGTTTGAAAAAGAATGTTAGAAGTGAACAATTCTGTTCAGGCAGTGAAACCTAATGGACACCAACAGTAGGATAAGAATAATCACCGGAATTCAATGCATTAGTCAAGATAATCGCATGCACCTACCGAGGAGTTATTGCATTTAGCTCAAGAACCCACATATGAGTTGTGAGTTTTTTATTTCTCATAAAAACCTGGATTGTGGTAGACTCTATGGTTCTATTAGTTTATTCTATTCCCTTTAAGGCAAGAGACAAACAACTTTGTCGGTGCCAGGGGCAAATGCCACCCAGACAGAACTCTTGACCCCTGCTGCCTCCAGTAAAACCCAAAATTATGAAAATTTTCACTTTTCATTTTGAGCAAAATTTGACAATTTTGCCCCCCCCCCCTGAAATTCACATTGCCCCCCAATGCCCCCCGCCACAGTTCCCAGCAGATTCAAGTCATTATTAAGAAATGAGCTTGAAAGACAGTAACAGAGGTTCTTTGACATCCTTCACAATACGCATGCTCATCCAATATATATATGCGGCTAGCCGGTCAAGGAACGACTGACCATCACAGATGAGACTGACCATCATCCATACCAATGGAAACTAAAAACCTATATATATATCATGCTTATAATTTGTGAAATATGCAAGATGCGTCCATTTTAATTACTTTATGTCTGGACGTGATGATAATAAACCAAGAAGCCATGCCTTATAATTCATCATTAGATGTTACATGGCATGTAATTATGTCTCATGTGTGTGTAAAATGTAGGCTTCATACTACCAGAATGAGACAGGAAATATCTGATAGTCAAAAGTAAGATTTTATTAGGAACAAATTTAAATCTATTTTTTATAGAACTTTTACAATATTACCTTTCTTAAGTTATCTAAACTTTATAAAAAAATATAAGAGCCTCATTGCATATAAAAATGGTACTTAATAATAATCATAATAAATTTATATAGCGCCTTTTTCCAGATCTTGGAGGATTCAAAGCACTGTAATTTCGCTGCCATGGTGAATCATCACAATCAGATTGCACCAACTAGGTTGCTACCGCTGGCACAAACCTATCTGCACTTAGAGTGTAATATCCACCAATTATCTGTGCAGCTCCCCAAATTCCATTGGGTGAAGGAAGTTTTTGATAACCAAACAACTAATCACCGATTTTTTGATACCAACAATCTGCAAATCAAGGTACTTTGTATTGAAAGGAATCAATCTGTAAAACAGGTCAATTTTATGATCATTTTGCGAATTAATAAAATCATGTTCCATCACAGCTTCTATCTCAGGTAAATTTGAATTCCTTTATATATGTCTAGACCCCTGCATGTGACGTAAATAGGCTTGGGGTTTCTTCTCAGTCCTTTGTCCTTATAAATGCCACTCAAATCTCTAGACTGTGTAACAGCTTCATTTCGTTCATATTTGTATATAGTTCTACAGTTTGGGTTTAAAGGTCTGTGACCCAATCAACAGCCTCATCCCCCCATTTTTCTGGGGTTTTGATATCAGAAGGAAGCTCAAATTTTTCTCATTACCCCAGTAACATTTAACGCCTGAGATATGTTTTGGTTAGATGGTGTGAACAAAAACGTAGAGAATTGTGGTAACCACACCGGAATCGTAAGTGTTATCCTATGGGGCATGTTATACATGTTTTTGCTTCTCATATCAAAACCGTTTTAACAATACAATTCAAAATTTGGAAACATATTGTTTTAATGATAGGCCTCCATCTTAGATAGAAAACAGAACATGAAAATTGGACCACACCTCTTTAAATGCCGGATGCTTATAATTTGTTTCATTTGAGTTGATAGTGGAATAAGGTCTACCTTTAATAGCGGTAGTTGTAAATAAATAGATTCATAAAGAAAACAGCACATTGCACTACTTCTGTTGTGATGCAACGCACAGATCAGAAGCTAAGGGGCTAAGGAGGGCTCAGCCCTCTCAATAATGTTGGTGCAGGTGCTCAAATATCCTTTAGCCCAAATAATTCAGGTCAAGTATAAAAATGTGATACTGGAAAATGGGTGGTTTTTGGTGGTTCAACGTATTTTGCCTTCTGGGGGTCATCATCAAAATTTAGTTTGGTCAGTCCCCCGTATTGCAATCTTTCTAAGCCACAAGAGATTGACAATTGTGTTAATTTTATCCCAATTCTTTGCAATTTGTTCCATACAGTTAGCCCTTTGTTTGTTACTGTGCAGGTCTCTTTGCACCTATACGATTTGGGCTAATATTAGGGCTAATGATTAGGTACAAATTAGATGTACATTAATATTATCATTCAATGTTCACAGAGTACTTTTATTATGCTATGTCTATTTTTCTCTCCAAAATAATGTTTCAGAATTATGGCAGAACAAGCTTTTTAACCCTGCTGGTACTTGATATGACCACCCTCCTGAGATGGGTATAATGTTGCACCCACCCCTCATCCAGACGCTACTTCAACGCTGCAAGTACATCTTCAAATCGCCATGGAGATTTTGCAGTGCAATATAAGATGCATTGGAATACATATCTGTGATGTGGATAGGGCCTGGGGAGCTCTTTTGTCCTCATAAATGCCACGATCAGATTCAAGTCCTGGGACTGTGGAGTGGCTTTATATCTGTCATTTCTAACATGTCTCACTGTATTACAAGAGTTTATGCTGCCAAAAGCATGAATAAGATGTTTCCCTGAGTGTAAGAAAAACCTAGTTTAACCGTTTTGTTTTTTACAAAGCTGTCTGAAATCGAATTTCCCTTGTGGGTCACACTGACTGCATGTATGATTTGATTGTTTTGAATTTCTGTAAAAAAGAATGTTTTTTACAGTGAGGATTTCAAATGAATGAGCAGTGTGCCATTTTAGATGTGAGCATAATTATGTGCATCTGCTGTTTCCAATACTCATCAAGTAACCTCCCAGTGGGCATGTTGTCATCAGTAGTGGAAATGACAGCATTCCTCATATTGAGTTCATTCATTTCACATTCATACCTGAAGTCTCCATGTTCAAAGCATTCTTGGAACTATAACCAATAGGGACAGTTCTTTTTCAAGTCAATTGTTCCCATATTTGTGTATATAGGGGTAAACTATTGCTAACATTTTTTATGAAATGACCTGAAATAGGGGTCATTTTAGTCATGTAAGTCCTTATATCATGTACTGGATATCCAGATTTGAAATTGCACAGAGGCCACCTAATGCATACACTAAGTGCACTGATTTATACATCACTACGCTGCATGCTCAAATAAAATATATAAACGCTCATATTCAAAATATTCAAGTTGGTGAATAGTTGAACTTAGACACATTCAATCTAGAAAGAAACATTACAAGATAGAATTGAAATTGGGCCATCATATAATTAAATGGGCCGAGTCAAATTGGAATATACCAGTTGAAATCCATATGCCCTCTATGGAAGACCTACATTTTCAATTCACACTCTCAAGTGATTTCAAGGGTTACCTGAATGGGTGACTCCATTTGAAATTCACACTCCCTGTGTGGGAGATGAAGGTCATATCTTCCATAGAGGGCATATGGATTTCAACTGGTATCCTAATTTGACTCTGCCCATTTAATTATGATGGCCCAATTTCAATTTTATCTTGTAATGTTTCTTTCTAGATTGAACATGTCTAAGTCTAACCCACTGGAAGCCTCATACCGCACCTTTCCTCTTTCAAAATTGTGCTTTTCAGCTCCATATTTGATTTAAGTATGAATATTCACTATAATCAAGATGGAGCACCTTGAAACATGTATTACTAGTACAATAATGCTACAAATGTCTTGTGGGTTTATAGGATACCAGTTAGTTAACTAATCCAACATGTAAAATGAGAAATAAGGTTTTGATGAGACATCATAAGTCTGATGATCATTATCCAGTATTCAGTCATGTATCATTAACTTTCTCTTAAAGGTCATCAGCATAGATTGACCACAAGTATGGTCATCATTAAAATGGTCAGGCCAAATAAGGGGTTGATGAACATAATATAGCATTATGTGGTGACAGAGAGCTGTAGATATTATGGCAAAGGCAATATTGTTGCAAATTTCAATAAGGTTTTTTATCAAACTTTGTGCAACATTTTGCACCTGTCTTGTATATATTTGACATCCATTTTGATATAGGAATTTCAGACAGCATGGTGTTACAAAATGGAGGGCCATTATATATGATGCATCATGAATTGTCAGAATCTTATGTTTGATGCATCATGCAGCTGTACCCAACTCACATCCATGAATAAAATTTGTAATGAGAAATTAGTTATGCAAAAATAGCAGGAGCTATCATAAGTTATGTCAATTTAATTGAAGAGGTTTTGCTGGTAATTTTTGTGAGTTATTTTATCGTGTTTAACAGCACTTAAAAGATTTAAGATATGGAGTCATGCAGTCACATGTCATTAAATGTAATACTTCAAATAAATTATTTTAAACCTTCAATACAGAATAACATGGTATCACACTGCTACAATGACCACAGTATGGAGAATTGGAGGAATAAATGGGAAGAGGTGCAGTTTACATGCAGGAGGTACATTAACACCTACTGTACTGTTAGAATGCTGGGCAACATAGGCTCAACTATGAACAACTCAAGTGTTTTCTTTTGTTTATTTTCAATGTAATTTTTTATTCAACAGTTGAGTTGAGTTACCCAATACTAGGTAAAAACTAGCATTTACACAGCGTAAGGTATTGGGATATGGATTGGGAACCATGCTAATCCCATCAGGCACAGCACTGTGACAGGTCAAACCTATGGGGCTACAGCTTTTGAGATTTACAGCATAGCAGTAGCATACCCTTCAAATCCCAATATGGTAGGTGTTTTTAAGCAATTGATGTCTCTTATTTAAAATGTTCCAATGAACTCAAAAAGTCCACTGATAGTTTTTCAGCTTCTGTGGATGTATTAGACTTTGGATTGAAATAAAAACCCACATTTTCACTTGTCATGAAAATGCTTCAATATTATTGTGTGAGTATAAAACTGCACTAAGCTTTAAAAATTTGAACCCTTCACACATCATATCAAGCATCTAGTCGGGTAAAATGATTTTATGTGTACAGTGCTATATTTTCCTTTTTACATTTCTCAATGCAGCAGTTAAAACACAGTTGACAGGTCTGGCACATTACAGAATATTCAAAAATTCCAGCACAGCCATATTTTAAATCTAAATAAAATGTGAGAGCGTGAGTGCCCTTGAATGTTACACAGGATATCCAATATGCCGATGGCAGCAACCGAATACCACCCAACACAATCATCTGACTTGTGTAGACAAGAAATGCAAGTGTAACAAAAATATATCTAGTTGGAGACCACTGGTCATGACCCTGCCATTGTTTGCTTTTACAGATTTAACAAATGATGACAACAAGTTTTCTATCTCTTGCTAACCAAAGACATTTGTTGCACATAGTTTATTAGTTTCTTGGTCTATTTTATCATTCAGTTATGTAGTTTGTCATTACAATGTCTTGTGCCTTTAGAGATGAATCCCTCATTTTGCTGAGGACCTGCAATTCTTTTGGTGATGAAAACTAAAGATGTCAACAAATTTCTAGACCTGTTATGCATAGCTATACTACATGCAGATGACAATGACAGTAAAAGAAAGAATACAAAAAGTCCTCAATATTATCTTGGTATAGATTATTCATCCAGAAGTTTAAACCCTTACTTTATGAAACAAATTGTGGCACTGAAACTAACTTTGTGCACCTATCTCACTTTACTGTTACGTCTAATACCATCAGATTTCATCAGGCAGGCAGGCATCTTACCTGTGCAGGCAGCCCCAATAGGAAGCTGTAATCATCTCATGTCCCTTTAAAAGCCTATTTCTAGCCACTACACATATGAAAGGAAATGGTTATAGAATAATAAATTGCCAAAGCTACTGAACAATTTAAAGCAAATCATCCCAATCCATTTTGTCAAGTTATTTGCCATGCAAGACTTCTAATGGTTTAATGTCTTATTACTTTGAGATCACCTTGTGCCCTACTTTACATACTTAACTCCAAGAGACTACTGCTGCAATCCGAAATAAAATGAAAATCTAGTTACTCTGCATGGCAAATGCAGTATGTTCAAGTATATAACATAGCAGGTACTCTGTTTATGGACGGCAGATTCTCACAGACAGCTTATTGGGGCATGGCTTGATTTCTAGCCTCATTATCACTTATCCCCCATTAAAATGTTGATTTTTGTACCAAAATAAAATATGCCATCTTATCAACCATTTGCAATACAAAGGGAGGAAAATAATTAGTTTGGGTGTCAAAATGTGCTCAAATGAAATACAAGTAGCCCATGTGTATTACTCACAATGTTCTAGATGGCTTTCAAATGCATATTTTTAGGATAAAAAAAACAGCAGAAAACTCTGCAGGTACAGAATGGAGTTCAAGGTCATTCAGCCACAGTTGTAAGAAAGAGGGTGTATGCAAGATTATTGGAAAACACTTCGTTCAAGGTCCACCTAAACATCTTTTATTTTCCAAAATTAGGTTCAAAATGTTCTTTTCATTTCATATACTACAGACTAGGCTTATTTCCAAGCTTACAAGTGACGTCCCATGTCAAAACCAGACACTTTTGGGCAGGTAATCAATTTTGAGGTTTTACATTATCTTAAATAAAGAGATATTTTGCTCCATAACGACGTTTTCCCCAATGAAATCGGACATTCCTAAGCGAAGATATTGAGTTCGTAAATTATGGCATTATAAAATTGGAAATTGAGATATCGGCCTTTAAAAATATTATTGACAATGTTGAGAGTAAGAATTACCTTGAAAAATGTCTCAAAAAATACAAGATGCCAGTTATATTCCGATCTGAAACTATTAGACAATATTTCAAACATTATTAACATCACAAATTTCAACAAACCCAAATTGGGAAAAATCACCCCAGGCAGATTTGTGGGTATTTCTCCATTTACGATCCTGCCCAAAAGTGTCTGGTTTTGACATGGGACGTCACATATTTGCTCTTGACAAATATTACTTGAATCTCTCTCTTCTGGTTGATGGAATAGATAATAAGATTGCATGGGCTATAGTCATGTCTGATATTGATAAAACCCAATATTTTGGGAATTCCAGGCCTAATTTTGGAAATTCTAGAAATTCTAATATTTTGAAAAGTGAAAATTTTGAACAGTTTCTTCACACTTTTAGCTTTTTCAAAGCACGAATGAAGTGATACTGTAGAAGGAAATATTTGAAATCACCTTTATTCAGGCAAATTCAAGTTACCAACTCTGTCTTCCACAGAGAGTGCATGCAAGGGCAAGCAACCATTTTTTTTGCCTAATGAGATAATAAGCTGAGTCCACAAAAAATCTGTTGAAGACTTCTGATGAAACTGGATTTTTGAGCACATTGCAGATATGGAACCATAGATCTTACAGGTCTGTAATACATACATATGCACATCTCCTTTGATGAGCTAATGGGCCATTCTCCGATAAAGCGTTCAAGTTTGGTCTCCGGAATGACAAAATGCCAACCACAAAGAATTCATAAAATTCATTCAGAATCGTAAACTTTAATAGTTTAAGAACACAAAACAATGCATGGGTGATTGTTCAAAAATACTTCATTTTTAGCAATATTACTTGTATGTATTGGGGGTAACGTATCAGTGAAACCCTTTCCCATCTTTGTCTTAATCGTGCAAGTGTAAAAACTGACCGACTTTATACCCATACTTGATCAGTCATCACCCAATGTACTAAAGTCTGGTATGGTATTTGGCTTCATTTATCACAGCGTTTTTTCCGAGGGTAGTAGAATTTAGGTAACGTATCTGTGACGGTATGAAAGTAACGTCAGGACTTTTTGCCATTAATAGACCTAATTTTTTTTACTTTGAAACCATTGTGTTATGTTCCATATATATAATATAACTATGGAGCTTGCTTGATCCATCACATATGAGAACATTCATCTAGCCAATTATTTTCACAGATTGTTATCCATTAGAAATATGGTAACGTATCTGTGAACAATATTGGTGACATAGTCTGAAAGACCTGTTGGAAAAATTTTGGAAAAAAATAATCTGTGTTGTGATGATTTATACTTTATAATTAGGGCATGATACCAGCTAATGAAAAGTACCTATAATCCATTATATCGCTAATTCTACAAAATCGGGTGCCAATCCACTGTAAAAATAGAAAAAATAAAAGTTGTTCAAAAAGACCTGCTTTTTGTGTTTTTTAAGAGTAAATGTATCACTACTTTCATATGTAAAAGATTGCCAACACCACTTGCATATTTTTCTTTCAGGAGGTCATGATGTTTTTAACACTAAAACTCAATGTAATGTGAGCTACGTTACGGCTACAAAATGGGCTGGTTTTACTCAATCCAAGGTCATAAAAAGCAAACTAAAGATCACTTGAGTGAAATGTAAACCCCAATTCACCACTTCATAGAAGTTTTAAAGATGTGTAAATGAGTGTGTAACGTAGCTCACAGTAACGTAGTTCACGGGTTTTTAATGTTTTTGATGTGATTTGCGAATGTTAGAACGTTATGTCGGTTAATTCTAATATAAATGGGGTTCGACCACTGGTAGCTTTCACATATTATTAGGAAGGACATGCAATACAAGTGCATACTATAGAATCCTGGTAATGTAGCTCATCAATCTTAACATGGTCGGTCGAAATTTCAATGTTGACAACATTTCTATGCCAAAAATGCTACAGCATCACGATTTTTACTGTGATTTTTAAAAACCTATGAGTGTTTCCTTTCAAAAAACCGCAAATTACATTGATACCTCTGTTTTACTTCTTTCCAATAACGTGTGTTAAAAAGGGGTAACGTAGCTCACAGCGTTTTGGTGGAAAGTGCAATATAAGTTATATTAATAAAAGTTATTTCTTTCTGACTGAAACAAGTCTGAATACTGACTTGAAACTATGGGCTGACACATATTTGGCATTTTGAACACTTTATCGGAGAATGTGCCTAATGAAATAAATGTTTTGATGTTGACTTTATCAAATACTAAATTTGACAGCTATGAACAACAAACAACTATCGTAGGCCTTTAATTTGCCTTTGTCCTGCAAGGACTTTTGCCTCTCCATGTTCTTATTCAAAATTCACCAAGTAATATTGTAAGTGAAATATTGTGAGATGCTAGTCATGTATCACTACTCATGTCTCAGACAGCATGGTTAGATGTAATTTCTTGTAGAGCTAATACTAAGATGCATCAATATGCAGAGTGTTGTTATTTGTCATGCCACATTAAACATTGTATTATTGCTTGTTGTCTCTCATGTTGCCTTTTCTCTGCAAACATCTTGTATGGTTTCTAAAATATATTGAATGTTTTTCAAAAAGATTCAGAATTTGAACATTTTATAATAATAATTGGGATCTACATGAAAATTGCATTGAAATGAGTATAAACATGCCTAGTATTGGTTCAGTGGGTATTGATATATAGGTCTGAATATATTCTTGAGAATTAGGTGAAATTGAACAACAAAAGGTTAAGGTTTTAATTGAGAACAGCTTATGCATACTGCAATGTTGTTCACATACTGACGTAAGTCTGTAGACTTGAATGGAGGCATGCACAAGTATACAGGATCCAGTCACGCTGCAGCAAAAATACTTAGCTTTTAAGCAATAAATGTGTGTGCTAAGTTGTGCATACTGCATTAACAATTGTGGACCCAAATTTTAAAGACAAAATAGTTGACATACTTGAAGTAACATGTTGAAGGGTTACAATTTTGATGAGAATCTGTCTAATGACTCTTGCACAAGTTTCTTGTAATGAGAGTTACATGCATCAAGGTTGATTCGTGACATTTGTCAATAACTCTGGTACACTCTAAAATTTTGGACACCTGATAACACCTTTTTAAACACCTTTTTGCAGCAGTTCTTGAATAATGTTCCACTATTGAAAACTGCAGTGTTCAAGGTGGTGTCCCATGTTTGAACACCCAGTGTTCAATAGTGCAACAAACCTAGAACACTGCTGTTCATATTTGGAACACAACCTTGAACATTGCCATTCATATTTGGAACACCAGTATTCAATAGTGGAATATATTATGGTGTTCAAGAACTGTTACAAAAAAGTTGTTTAAAAAGGTGTTATCATGTGTCCAAAATTTTTTAGAGTGTATTAAAATTAAATTCTAACTGGTATTAAACACTCTTCTGAACCAAGTACTTCAAACTGGATGAACAAATCTTGGTGCTTCTGTGAACTTGGTGAAGTATACATAAATGGATGATCATCAAAGTCAAAAAAGCAATGCATACTATGATGCTAGCAGGTTTGTTGATAATGGATAACGCAATACTTCTAGAGCAAAGAAAATATCACCAAGGTGGCAGGCAATAAGCTTAATTCTTGAGTTGATGTCATTACCTACATCGTTCATTACTCCCCTGGTATACAAATCCAATTCACCAATACATTCCCCCGTGGATCACTATACACAGCTACAACTAATTCCATGACTTCTTAATACCAGTCATTTGCTATCTTCAGTAGACAGCAAGGCTCAGTACATACAATTCTTTATAGAGAAAGTGTATATTTGTTGGAAACTCACATGCGTGTATGGTACAACAATAACATATGCACAGAAAATAGCTGCCATAAACTCTTCACATTTCATATCTAACCTACTCCACACTGATTTGACAATCAATGTTTGTGATTTGAGGCATAATGTTACCACACATGCCAACTCTAAAAATATGGAAAAATGCAACCTACATGAAACAAACTTGCTTTTTCTTTCTTTTCTTTTGCTTTAGATAGGACTTTTAATCCTTTTCATCAAAATCAAGATAATATTATAGTCAGGGCCTTCATCTTTATGATGTGTGGGTATAAAAAGGCTACATCACTACCAAACCCAAAGCTGACATAAGGGTAACACGGAGCAAGATACAGAGTGTAAAAGTCCCTATGACATTATTTTGCCAAGTACAGTGGTGCGTCCGGGGGAAGCCCCCTGCACTTTGTTTAAAATCATGTAAAATCAGCGGTTTTTTGGCAATTTCAGCCATTGAGCCCCCACAGGAACAGATCCTGGACACGCTGGTGATGTATCACATGTGTAGCTTTCATATAGGAAACAAAGTTCCTTGTTTGTATCATATCTGAAATTATTGAAATTTCTTTGGCTGATAGCAAAAACAGGTTATTCGTATACGGCAGATATTACATTCAATGGAGATAAGTCTTTCTTGTACACATGTGATAATGAAATAAGTGATATGCTAAATATGATATCCAAAGGCTGCTTTGTGTTTTTTAAATCAATATTGTCAATTGATGCTCTTATTTTATATTTCATTGTATTATTTCTTTTCTTGAATGGACATAAGCTTTTAATGCCATAATCATCCTAATCATTACCATTCTCTTGCAAGCAATTACAAAAGTAATTCATTTCATAAACCTTAAGTATAACAATAATTACTCTCTATAACTTTCCAATTGAATATTCAATCAAAAAGATTGATTTTCTAATTACTTTTCATTTTTTTGCCGATTGTAATTTAAGGACAACTCTTTTTCAATTGCAAAACAATTTTCACTAGTAAAGTTTGAAATCTCATTGTGCAACATATGCCATTTGGTAGTACATTATAGGACTAACACTTGATTAGATGGTGAAATGGATGTATAAAAAGAGGGGTTTTTTTAATCCTTCTAGATTGATTTGTATCATCGGCCATTAAAAGATTGAAATATTTAAAATGTTTAATTTAAGAGAGTACACATGGAAGCCTTTGGTTCTATCACATTCATCATCTGAAGTCATCAAATATGTTTCAAAGATTATTACAAGAGAAGGGTCCCATGTGGGAATATTTGTGTAATGGTTACAAGCTATTCAACTTTTCTTAACCATTTGCATATAAATATAAGATATCATCAATGATTGTCAATAAATAGTTTATTGCAAGTCATATCTACATGTGGGAACTATTGACAGATGTGTCTGTCTGCTTGGATAGTATATTTATTTTAAACTGCTATAAAAGAGCAAATAGTGATGAGACATGGTGATCTCAAAGAGCAACATTCTCTTTGTCTCTGTAGGCTTCATAAAGACTGCCATAAAGATTGCAAAGTTCATTTAATTTCATCTTGGCCAGCTCAACACACTAAAAAAGGAGAACATAATGATTTGATGATGCCTTGTTTTTGTGAAATCCAATGCAAAGCACCATTCATTGAGAATGATGTCACAATGCCAATGAGATTGAGAAAAGGAATAAACATTATTTTTCATCAGGTTCACCGTCGCAAATAATAAAGGAGACAAGTAGAAAAAGTGATCCCGCCTGGGAATCGAACCCAGGACCTCAGGTTTACGAGACCTACGCCTTAACTACTTGGCCACGGGAGCCTCATGATTAGGCTGGTTGAAATTCGAACCCATCAGCGGTCACTTAAACTTGAGAAAAGGAATACATTTAATTTTTGTGGAATATCTAAACCTTTGTGCAGATTATAAATAAATAAATGTTGTTTGATTTAATGTGTGCTTCAGGGATGACCTAATTATCAGCACACTTCAACAATTATTCCGCTGCCATTAGGATATATTAGAATCATTTCCACTTCACCAAGTCTGCAACTGGTGCACAGGTACTCTCAGCGACTTAGATTGTGATTACCCCCAGCAGCTTTCCATTTCACACCTGGGTGGAGTGAAGCAATTGGGGATTAAGCTATCTTGCTCAAGGACGCAACACACTGGCCGTGATGGGGCTAGAACCTGCAACCTTTCGTTTATGAAGCTCGTGCCCTAACCATTGGGCCACCGAGCTTCCCAGATTGAGAAAAGAAGTAAATGTAATTTTTGTGTAATATTTCAACCTTTGTGCAGGATGAGTAGTTCTTTTCAGATTGCCAATCTTTTTCAGGTTGCCTTTGTATACATCTATATATCTGTAGTGTAGCAGAGATGATCAATCTTTTTCAGGTTGCCTTTGTATACATCTATATATCTGTAGTGTAGCAGAGATGATCAATCTTTTTCAGGTTGCCTTTGTATACATCTATATATCTGTAGTGTAGCAGAGATGATCAATCTTTTTCAGGTTGCCTTTGTATACATCTATATATCTGTAGTGTAGCAGAGATGATCAATCTTTTTCAGGTTGCCTTTGTATACATCTATATATCTGTAGTGTAGCAGAGATGATCAATCTTTTTCAGGTTGCCTTTGTATACATCTATATATCTGTAGTGTAGCAGAGATGATCAATCTTTTTCAGGTTGCCTTTGTATACATCTATATATCTGTAGTGTAGCAGAGATGATCAATCTTTTTCAGGTTGCCTTTGTATACATCTATATATCTGTAGTGTAGCAGAGATGATCAATCTTTTTCAGGTTGCCTTTGTATACATCTATATATCTGTAGTGTAGCAGAGATGATCAATCTTTTTCAGGTTGCCTTTGTATACATCTATATATCTGTAGTGTAGCAGAGATGATCAATCTTTTTCAGGTTGCCTTTGTATACATCTATATATCTGTAGTGTAGCAGAGATGATCAATCTTTTTCAGGTTGCCTTTGTATACATCTATATATCTGTAGTGTAGCAGAGATGATCAATCTTTTTCAGGTTGCCTTTGTATACATCTATATATCTGTAGTGTAGCAGAGATGATCAATCTTTTTCAGGTTGCCTTTGTATACATCTATATATCTGTAGTGTAGCAGAGATGATCAATCTTTTTCAGGTTGCCTTTGTATACATCTATATATCTGTAGTGTAGCAGAGATGATCAATCTTTTTCAGGTTGCCTTTGTATACATCTATATATCTGTAGTGTAGCAGAGATGATCAATCTTTTTCAGGTTGCCTTTGTATAGGTCTATATATCTGTAGTGTAGCTGAGATGATATCTATTAAATTATAAAGTTTCAGAGCCACAATATACTCATCCTGTCTATCCATCCATTCTGAACAGCTCTTTTCAGAGCCATCATTTTATCAACAAACAATCTAGTTTATTCCATTATTTTATAGGTGAAAAAAATCAGGTATCCCTGATGCATATGCTATGTTCAGTCTGGTCCTACTGCATGCCCATGAAACATTGCTGGGGGAAAATAATTTAAATAACTAAACAATTTCTAACGGTTTTATCAAAATTGAATTCAAATATGCAAATTTCTGTTATTTTAATAAAAATTGATGTAAAAATACCACTGATTGTACATCCATTGATAATATTATATACTTTACCTACTTCTGTACTCTAAACCAAGAAATAAGTCTATTAAAAGATGTTCTATTTGAAATAAGAGCATTGCATTGTGGGATACCATGTGCAGGCAACATGCTGCCTGACCCGGGAATATTTCCTGGGCAGACAGTCTGACTGGACTGATGTTAGCTCTGTACTTCATGAATCATGAGCACTATAGCCTACATGATAAGTTCTTGCACAACTGCGCATGTTGGACATATCATACTTGATATAAAAACACTCTTATGCTACTACATGCCTTCTAATGATGAAAATGGAATCCACTCATGGTATGAACAAGATGAGAAAATCTTATCTAACTAGATCTACCTCAAAAACTTGGGTACAGATGATTTGATGACTTGGGAAGTCAAGGGTATTGATTTGCAAGGTCTTCATCAGGGGTGGACCCAGGATGGTCAATTACAGAGGTAGAGAGGCTACAAGTGTCTGAAATAGATTGCCCCTAGCTCCACCCCCTCCTCTGGATCCATCCCTGTCACTAGGTTGAAGGGGAGGGAGGGGGGGGGGTTAAAGCAATACTTACCCTCCTCTTTAGAAAGTAGGGGAAATAAAGGCAATTAAAAATATTTTAATATACGTATAACAAACATTACACATTTATACAAAACACTACATTGCATGCTCTTGAACTAACCTACACAGGAATGTGACTATAAACTACTTGTGACCATTATTTTTGTAACTTGCCAATTTCCCCTATGTGACTGAGCAGGACTATAATAAATCTGCGCAGGAGACAGATTCAATAAGACTATTACAGAATGTTTACTGTACTTTGTCCCAACATGTTCTGTGGTCCAAATTATTAACGTAGGCCTCAATGTAGGAAAATACATGATAGTTAAAGGAACAAAAAGGTCCAGTGTCTATAGGGTACTTCCAATAAGACCTTTGTGAGCTGATACACTTTTGAAGTACATTGCTCCTTCTTATCAAAGAGACAAATGACCAAATAGAGGCTGGTAGCATCTCAATCAGACTGAAACACTTTGCTGCATGGGGGACAAGGTAAATCTCATATTCTTTCATTCAAATCTTTCTTGAATTCCCCTTGCAGATACATGAATAATTATTTACAGTTTGTTCTTTGGAAATAAGATTAAAACTGACATACAGCACAAAATTTGGATGAATGCTTAAAACAAAAAAGATGCAAAAGAATATATGTCTTATTGACCAAAAGCATGATTGATTAATATTGTCTTCACTATCGTCAAGATATTCTTTGTCTCGTTTTAATTAACTTGTGTATAATGATAAAACAAACTAATTACCAACAAAACAGTACATTCAATTTGAAATGAGCTGTTCTAGTTGAAATCTATAGGCTATGTCCCCCTATGGTAGATATAACCTTAATCTTCACCATAGGGAGTGTGAATTGAAAATAGGGCTACCTAAATAGGTGATACCCTGTGCGGGTGATTAAGGTCACTTCTGCCATTAAGGTGGGGGGGGTGGATTTCAACTGCAATAGCTGAATGTTATGCCCTGCCATGCTTTATGGCCATAAAGGACTGTATCAAATTGGCAAGATCTAGATTTCTAATAATGACAAAATGGTGCAAACATGTGAGGATGAAAATAGAGTGATTGACATACGATTGATCGAGAGAACAAGAGCGTCCGTTGGATGCCAGCATGCGGCTCTCCATCACCTCCAATGCACGCAGATTAGATTCCGCATCACTTAGACTCGATGATCTGGCATGAGTGAAGTGTCGTATGCGTGAAAAAACAAAATGGAAGACAAATACACAAACAGCAAATACTAATGTTAGTACGCTCATTTGTTATATAGACTAGTGCACACAAATCTAACACCAATTTTAGAATAACACGTTTAATTTAGGGGTCTTTTTAGAGATAGGGGAGGGATAAGTAGGCAAGAACAATTTGGCTGGCCAATGAGCTGGATGGTAAGCTTACCAAATAACAGTAATTGTATCATGTTCAAGTTGCACCTTAGGATTAGGGCTGTCCTACCCTTTTGGGTCTGTGTCTAAGGTTTGGGTTGGGAAAATGCTTAGATTTAAGGTAAATATTTTGGTTTGGAAAAGGGATTAGTAGAAAAGGTTCAGGGCTATAGTTAAGATTTATGGTTAGAGTTTTGGGGAAATGTAACAGGAAAAGGGTTAGGATTATAAAGGTAATGTTTCTGGGCAGTTCGGTTTAAGGTAGGCCTATAGGCCAGGAATAGGTTAATGGTTATGGATGGGATTCAGGGTTTCATCAACAAAATAGGTTAGGATTGGTGTTTAGGGTTTGGGTTAGGAAAATGATTAGATTCACAGAAAGTGTTTGGAAGTCAGGTAAGGAGAATGGTTTTGCTCACAGTTAGTTTACTGTTTGGGTATTATAAGGGTAAAGGTTCAGTTTAGAGTAATGGTTATGGTTTAGGATTAGGGTTTAGTGTTTGGGTTAGGGTAAAGGTTCAGTTTAGAGTAATGGTTATGGTTTAGGGTTAGGGTTTAGTGTTTGGGTTAGGGTAAAGGTTCAGTTTAGAGTAATGGTTATGGTTTAGGATTAGGGTTTAGTGTTTGGGTTAGGGTAAAGGTTCAGTTTAGAGTAATGGTTATGGTTTAGGGTTAGGGTTTAGTGTTTGGGTTAGGGTAAAGGTTCGGTTCAGAGTAATGGTTATGGTTTAGGGTTATGGTTTAGTGTTTGGGTTAGGGTAAAGGTTCAGTTTAGAGTAATGGTTATGGTTTAGGGTTAGGGTTTAGTGTTTGGGTTAGGGTAAAGGTTCAGTTTAGAGTAATGGTTATGGTTTAGGGTTAGGGTTTAGTGTTTGGGTTAGGGTAAAGGTTCAGTTTAGAGCAATGGTTATGGTTTAGGGTTAGGGTTTAGTGTTTGGGTTAGGGTAAAGGTTCAGTTTAGAGTAATGGTTATGGTTTAGGGTTAGGGTTTAGTGTTTGGGTTAGGGTAAAGGTTCAGTTTAGAGTAATGATTTAGGGTTAGGGTTTAGTGTTTGGGTTAGGGTAAAGGTTCAGTTTAGAGTAATGGTTATGGTTTAGGATTAGGGTTTAGTGTTTGGGTTAGGGTAAAGCTTCAGTTTAGTGTAATGGTTATGGTTTAGGGTTAGGGTTTAGTGTTTGGGTTAGGGTAAAGGTTCAGTTTAGAGTAATGGTTATGGTTTAGTGTTAGGGTTTAGTGTTTGGGTTAGGGTAAAGGTTCAGTTTAGAGTAATGATTTAGGGTTAGGGTTTAGTGTTTGGGTTAGGGTAAAGGTTCAGTTTAGAGTAATGGTTTAGGGTTAGGGTTTAGTGTTTGGGTTAGGGTAAAGGTTCAGTTTAGAGTAATGGTTTAGGGTTTAGTGTTTGGGTAAGGGTAAAGGCTTAGGCTACAGTTCAAGGACACACCTTATATCCAGTCTAATACTATGCCATACATTTTTGTATTATTTTGCTGATTATGGAGTGGTACAAAGTGTGTGGGTGTGAAGTTGTCATCCACACACGTTTTACGGGCAGACTTTTCAAGTAAGGTCGGTAGTTCAGCATTTTTGTTTTTAAGTTTTTTCTGGAGGCTAAAATTACCATAAAATATCACCGAATGCATCACAATAAATTTTGACCAACAAACCTATGCCGGTAAAACAGAGGGTTTTATTTCATCGCCTTATGGCATTTATACATGTTCCTTACATTTATAGTAATTCTAGTGTGTTAACTTCCTCGATTAAGGTAGTGTCATACTTTAAAATGATTTGAAGTATAATTTGACCTATTGTGTATCAGGAAGCTCTGCCCAGTCTTTTTTCTCTCTCATAAATGCACAGGAGTCAACATGTTGAATTCTATGCTGCCCTAGAACTGGCTCAGTTTCCTCTGATCGCGATGTCCTCAAATAGCGTGCGGAGCGTGCATGGCTGAAACACAGCCACCAAGTCCACCAGGGGACAACTACGGGAAATTTGTAGTGTCAGAGAGGGTCTGTCACCTTCGCACTGAGCAAGTACTATACTGCTCCAGAAAACTCACTGAGTCATTGTCTGGAGTAAGCAAACACATTGGGCTATTCAAGTTAAAGAGTTTGGAAGAGTTTGGAAATATCTTGCACAGGCGCAGTGTGTTTTTCAATGTAATTGGTCAGGGCTAATCATTTTGAAACCCTTACTCCCCCTGTATTATGGCTTTACCTATATATTCCATAACTGGAGTGAGTATTCCAAATGGAAGTTACCCAACTGTCTATTCTATTTGAAACCTATACTCCCTCTGTTGAAGCTATATCCAAAATCTTCCACAGGGGAGTGTGAATTGGAATAGCCCATTATGCGCATATAACTACTTAAACTTGCAACAATCAACCAAATACTATGACCAACTGGGTGCATGACTGTTGTATAATTTCAACAAAGCTGCTTTCAATATTTTTAAATGAATAGTTACAATGGATATAATTATGTTAATATTGTATTAATTGAATAAGTATAATGATATCAGATGATGAGATTTAATATTACAATTACAAGAACACCGTGCCTCCAGAATACCATTGTACCTTGTGTTTTAGGGTTAGAGTGAATGTGAGATGGGATTTGTTTTAGCCTATAGAGTATGTATTAGGATATTATATGAGGACTAATGCATATGAATTATGATTTCAGACCCAGAACCAGATTATTTTATTTGTATTCATCAAAATTCACAACAAAGTTATACAATGGAAATTACAAGATAAATTAGGATGACAAAAGTGAAGAGATGTGGATACCACAAAGTGTGTAGCTTGTTTCAAGTTAAGCTTCCCATGTCCAGGGGCATAGACAGGGTTTTTCTTTGGGGGGGGGGGCTAATTGCCAAATAACTTTTTTGACCAAGATAGCATAAAGTAATTTTTTTGCTGGCTACGCTCGCAAATGGGCAAATTTGGATGTTTTTTACCATAAAAGCATTTTTTTTCAATCGCTACGCTTGCAAAGTGGACCATTTTTCCAAAGTTGTCCTGGAACCAAGTAGTCACTAAAATGTCTAAGACAGCCGGTCAGCGACTGGGACTCCTCAGAAGAGCTTCGCCCTATATTCTACCTGCACAGAGAGCCATCATCTACAAGGCCATGATACCATCAAAAATGGAATATGCCAGCAGTGCTTGGACTGGTGCAACTCCCACCTCACTAGCTCAGCTTAACTCCATCCAAAATAGAGCTAAGCGTGTCATTGGTCTGCCAACAAATGAGTATGAAGATCATCGTATTCAGCCATTGAGCCACCGCAGGGCAGTTGGAGCAGCCACCCTCTTCCATCGTATGTTTTACAAGGAGGCCCCTGAGTTGTTATGCCAGCTGATGCCAGACATCCATGTCCATGACCCCAGGTTGCGACGGTCTGTGAGATCTCATGACCTAGCAGTGGAAGTCCCAAGATCAAACCTTGTCAGCCATGAAAGATCATTTCTACCATCTACAGCCCAATTATGGAATTCTCTACCTTCCCAAATTCCAGCCATTAGATCGAGGGCCAGCTTTAGCAGGGAGGTTAATCGCTTTCTGGGTGCATCCTCGTCAGCAGCTTCTAAATGATTTATTTGTCTCTGCTGTTAATGCCCAGTTATGCCATGTCGTAAAAAAATGATTTAAAAAACAAGTTAATTTTGTGAGCAATATAATTTTGTGAATACCTCAGATTTGAGAAACTAAATTGCCCTGAAATTACATTTGTGAAAATACACATGTAACTGGTGCCGAATTCGACAACCCTAACTCAACAAATTAAATCTTGAATATTACTATTTTTAATTATAATATTGTAATCTTATGGCATGAATTATTATTAGTAGCTGCCCAAAGTGAACCATTCATTATTATTATTTTTCTTTTTAATGCCATCAGTCTCAGCATTATAGGGCCTACCTTGATATTTCACGCTATATATATTCTAAGTCCAAAAATATAAGCTGAAACTTGACCACAACCCAAAACAAATCACTGTGGCAGAGAATTCAACAAGTAAGCAGGTTCCAAAAATCATTCGCAGAGTTTATGGAGTTTATTGTACATTACATTTGCTCCATGCAGTTTGTGATAAAGGTATATCGCTCATTCTACAAAATCCGGTGCCAATCCACTGTAAAAATTGAAAAAAATAAAATTGTTCAAAAAGACCCGCTTTTTGTGTTTTTTAAGAGCAAATGTATCACTACTTTCAGATGTAAAAGATTGTCAACACCACTTGTGTATTTTTCTTTCAGGACTTCATGATGTTTTTTAACACTAAAACTCAATGTAATGTGAGCTACGTTATCGGCTACAAAATGGGCTGGTTTTACTTAATCCAAGGTCATAAAAAGCAAACGAAAGATCACTTGAGTGAAATGTAACACCGATTTCACCATTTCATAGAAGTTTTGAAGATGCATAAATGAATGCGTAACGTAGCTCACAGTAACGTAGTTCACGGGTTTTAATGTTTTGATGTGATTTGCGTAACGTTAGAATGTTATGTCGGTTAATTCTAATATAAATGGGGTTCGATCACTGGTACCTATCACATATTATTAGGAAGTACTTGTTATACAAGTGCATACTATGGAATTCTGGTAACGTAGCTCACCAATCTTAACATGGAATCTTAACATGGTCGGTCGAAATTTCAATGTTTACAACATTTCTATGCCAAAAATGCTACAGCATCACGATTTTTACTGTTATTTAAAAAAAATGATGAGTGTTTCCTTTCAAAAACCGTAAACTACGTTGATACCTCTGTTTTACGTCTTTCCAATAACGTGTGTTAAAAAGTGGTAACGTAGCTCACAGCGTTTTGTGGAAAGTGCAATTTATTTTAGAATTACACAAAGACGCTTTTAATCACTAAAAATAATGTTGATATGCAATATGATGACGCTTTATCTAATTAAAAAACAACAAATATGTAAAGATATCGCATTTATTCAAAGAAAATATTAAGGATCAGATTTGACACTTGAGTAGTGGAAACGCAATTTTAGCGATTTTCGAGCCTTTGCAAGGGTTAATCAGGCTGAAGAAAGCATTTAAAGTATGGACAACTATATATGTCCGTGTAGATCTCGTTTAGTTCTACCAGAAAAACAACATATTTGATGCCCTAAATGCTCGACAAAGTATTTGTGGACCAAAGAATGGAAAAAGGGCTATTGGCACCGGATTTTGTAGAATGAGCGATATGATATACTATTTAGAGCTCCCTGAAGCATTTCTAGCCAGAGTGTAAATCACAACAACTGTCTTAAGGCTGGTTCAAAGTGAATATTCTAAGGCGAATATTCGGCTTCGAATACGTTTTGGGCGTCAAAATATATGCGGCTTCGAATATAAAACTATGAACCGGAGAAAGATATATTTCTACAATTCACAGTGTTGCCCGACTATTAACAAGTATTGCCCGTTGACCAAGGTAAGCAAAATTTAGAGAATTTCTTTAACGAAGTTAATAAAATCATAATAGGTAAACTCCATTGAACTATTGTCATGATTTAATGTCTGTATAAATGGATCTAAATAAGAGCAGTGGCGTAACCAGTGGGGGCCGGGGGTGCAAGCTACCCCCGGACACAAAAACCTGGAAGACGAGTCAAAAATTGGGAAGGGGGGAAAGAGAGAAAAAGAGGGAAGAAAAAAGAGGGAAGAGAAAGGGAAATAAGAGACAAAAGAAAAAAAAGAAAAAGGGAAAGGAAGAGAAAGGGGAAAGAAGAAAAGAAAAAAGAGGGAAGAAAAGGGGGAAGGGAGAAGAGAAAAGGGGAAGGGACTCAAGGGAGAATAGAAAAGGAAAAGAAAGAGAGAAGAAAATCTATAGGCCTACTACTTTCATTGTGAAATTTGTACTCTGAACTGATATTTTCTAATATGCCAAAAACCAGGAGCTTCATGGCGCTCAGCCACCTTGACCCCCGCCTGGGCTTTGCCCCTGGACCCCACCGACTCCACCCGTTTAACGCTTCATGGCAAGCGAGCTTTCTCTCGAACATAAATACTAAAACTTTTGATCAGAAATTGGGAAACTTTTCAATCTTGCCCCCCCCCCCCCGGAAGGTCAGGTCTGGTTACGCCCCTGACCTGAATAGGGGCATTTATGGGGCATTTACGACCTGCCTAGTAACTTGGGCGCGGAGGTTGACCCATACCTTCTTGCAGGTTTCAACTGCAAAGCAAATCAAGAAATGAATGAGTCAATAGATAAATAAAAAAATAAAAAATAAATAAATAAGTCAAAAAATAAGTCAATAAATAAATAAGTAAGTAAGTAAGTAAAGTAAGTAAGTAAGTAAGTAAGTAAGTAAGTAAGTAAGTAAGTAAGTAAGTAAGTAAGTAAGTAAGTAAGTAAGTAAGTAAGTAAGTAAGTAAGTAAAGTAAGTAAGTAAGTAAGTAAGTAAGTAAGTAAGTAAGTAAAGGTAAGTAAGTAAGTAAGTAAGTAAGTAAATAAATAAATAAATAAATAAATAAATAAATAAATAAATAAATAAATAAATAAATAAATAAATAAATAATATGATATGATATGATTGAAGCGCCGACAAATATGACAGCCCTCACAAGTGTTATATATGAGACCACCCACGGTGACCCACCAAATATATATCTGTCGAGTTCAACAAAATTCAACTCCCACAAATATATTTCCGTGAATACATTTTTCATTGGCTGATATCCACTTGAGATCGGTATCATCAAAGTAGTATTGCTCTAATTTCGTGGTTCATTGAGCAATCAATTTTGGCATTCAACCCGAAATACTGGCGTCAAAAGATAAAAAGTCTCGTTCGAACTTGTGTAGGCCTACATTGCTAGGGCCTAAGTGTGTTTTAATGCCTGATTCACAAATTATAGAAATAAACAAGAATTTTTTTAAAAAGAACACGCAATGATAGGGTACCAACGCTCGGGGTGTTGGTTGTTCGGCATAGTTTATGAAGATATTCATTGCAAAGCGCTATATATCCATTCCTACATGTTACTTATTTTGCCCTCTTAATTATTAATTATAATTATGAATTTGACTGATAACAACGCATTACATCTTTATTCCGCCCAAAATAACATCGTTTATAGGTGCCAAAAAGCGTCAAGAATTCGCTAGTGCGGAAAAGATGACAAAATGGGTGAACCTCCATGGCAAACGCATTTTATATCAATAACCAATGATTTACCACCCCCAGACCCTCACACATCCTCTGCCAGGGGCAGATGCATATGGGGACCTAGAACTGGGGCCAAATGATTATTTATGTAAAACCGGGGTGGAGGCATAAATCTGAATTTGGAGTTCGACTTTTTTTCTGCATCAGTCGATTTAAATAGAGCTACGTTAATATGGAAACATTCACTTGTACATTTAGGTTATGTTTGTAAAGCCTAAATATCATATTATTTGCATAAAACATTACTTACCATCACTACAGCATTGGAATGCTATTGCCTGCTAGGCATTTTCCTTTTCCTGGACGTCTTAATAGTCCCTTACTTTCATATCATATAAAAATGGGTACGCTTGTACCGCACTAATAAGGGGCACACAACTAAATCAATGCGCCATTTGTGTAACCCTAATGAGTTCGGTAAAATACAGAAACTATTTGAGGTATTTTGGGCTGGTCTTTAGACTTATTAATCAGAAAGAGTGGCGAATTATAGCTTAAATAAAAGTGGAAAGCCTATACATAAATTTGAGTCACCAAAAAAGTCGCATTTTTTTTTTTTTTTTTAAAATAGAACCGCGAATTAAAAAATGGCAGAATTGGGTTTGCAGTCTTGCGCCCATAACATTTTCTTTCAGTTCGTTATCAGCCATTTTGGAACTATCCAGACGTATTTTGCACAACTGTGCAGGTTAATTTTCATTGGGGATTTTTGAAATCATCATTCGTCGAACGATATTCAGGTGACCTCGAGCCTTTCATATAAATCAATAGTATCTCGCTATCAGTTGCGCGATATTTAATCCGATTCAACTCGGCGTGTCATCATATTTTATTCGTTGCCGTATATATTTTGACGTCACAAAAAGTATTCGAAGCCGAATATTCGCCTTCGAATATTCACTATGAACCGACCCTTACCAAATGCAACAATCTAATTATTGAGTGTGACAAATATGTGGCCTATTGTTCATGTTTGAATCAGATTGTGTCAGGGTACTTCCACACTATGGCACATGTATTTCATATAACTAAGCTAATAGGGATAGAATGTTGTCCTGATGCAAAAGGGGAAACCATTTTTTTAAATTCTGATATTTATAGTCACAAGATGGCCGACCTGTGACAAAGAAATGACAAGATGGCTGATATGTGATGATGCAGTGCCAATGTCTTTGGGCTAATCTATTTAAAATCCACATTCCCCCTGTGAAGATTTAGCTAAAGTCTTCCAATGGGGAATGCAGGTTTTATATATATAGAATGGACAATTGGGTAAATTATTGTGCAAAATGTAACATAAATCCATATACAGGAGGAGTATATGTATCAAAATGATTAAAGAGACAATAACATGTGTTACAACAAACTCAACATTAATGGCAAAACATAAAACCCATGATAATCAAAGTGTCCAACTCTTAAGGATAAAGTCACCTGCCCAAATCTTATAGTATAACACAATTACATCAGGAATGCAAATGGCCTGAAATGACTGTAGGAAAAGACTGAAAAAGTCTGCAAATTTGGACTAGAAAGCTTCAAAATTGTCTGAAAGTTGCATAAATTTGGAGTAACAAGAAGTAGGAAATCAGGCAATTGCCTGGCCAACATTTCTTCCTCTTTAACCCCATAGCCAATTCCATTTGAAAAACATACTCCCTCTGTGGATGGCTTTTCTTAGATCTTCCACAGAGGTATAGCAGATTTCAATGGAATACACCAAGATCCACAACATGCTCATTTATCATGGCACAGTTCTTTAACCCCAATACATTTGTACATTCATTGAATGACATTTGAAAATGTGAGTACAAAAACTCATACTCTGCAACTTGAGGTCAAATTTTGTACTATGATTGTTTAATTGGGTTACTGAACTATGGCATTGGGATGAGGCCACTGTGGTCCATTAGTGATAGCCCTTTATACAGCAGCTTATAATCCACCTGTTGTTCTCAAAAGTCATTTACTTTATAACATGTCTAGACAACATTCAAAATGAAATTCAATTTGTGTCTAATTCCCTCCACAACAACCAAATAGCAAACTGTCAACAGAAGCTCAATTAATTCTAGTAAGCAGATAAGTGCTGGGGTACTTATACTGACACTAATGGCACACCCACAATGTCTGTTTTACAGCGGGTCGTAATCCGCAGGGTGGTGAAATTGACATCAATTTGCTTCTTATTCACTCCCTAGAATGACGAGAGCATGGTAAACAATCAAAAGTTGCTAAAGCCTGGTGGATAGTCACAGCGTTTTTCTCGCAGCGGCAAATCGCCGCGATTTCTCGCCAACGTGTGCGACTTTTCGGCGAAAGTGTGCGACTTATCACGCTTTCAATTGCGAGAAAAAAATTATAGGCTGGCGTTGCCAGTCTATTATGGTGACATATGTTGCCTAAATAATAGCGTCTTGTCCGTTTTTATGCATTTTATAACGGTGTCATTTTCGTATGAAGTATAATAGGATACCAGTTATTTTTGAAGGACAATTTAAGATTTTCTTTCTCTCTCTCCAGTCTCTTGTGTTTTGAATATTTATCGCGAAATAGATCACATGTAGGAAAATAATAGTCTCGAGTCTTGCACATTGGCCAATACTCCGGCGGAGTCAAACGGTCAGGCTAAAAAACCTAATAGATGTTATCCGTGTTCCGTGATGCACCGGGCCTTCGAGGGTATTTTAAACTGCATTCAATCACCCGTGTTAGACAAAAGAATGATGACAGTTTACAACACAAAAGAATCTAACATCGAATTTTAAGCGGCTTTAATCCCCAATTGGGCAATCACAACACCGGTTTGGTTCTGCGGGGACCCAGTAATGGCCATGATTTGGCTCGTTGGATTCGTCTCTACCACTGATGATCATGATAGATCACTGCACATACTGATGCACATACTGACTATTACATGTAAATTGCGCTGAAAAGATCTATCTCTTCCCTGCATCCATGCACACCTTCGATATTTAATAACGAGTAGCAATGGATTGCCAGGAATTCATTTTCTTTTGGACATCACGATAATCACCCCGACGTATGAGGATATTGTTCGTCGGTCAAGTTCGCCATGATGTCTGTGATTTCTTCATGCTTATTTGGGGCAGAAAATCGCCAGCTAAAATCGTTTCCAGTAGAAAAAATTTCAACTGGAATTTTTTCTATCGCAACTCCGTCGGCGGCAAAAAATGGACTCGCTAAGCGTTTTCCGCTGATCAAGTGCGACAAAGTCGCTGTTCGTCAGCGGGAAAAAAATCGCGGCGATTTGCCGCTGCGAGAAAAACGCTGTGACTATCCACCAGGCTTAAAGAGGAGGGAAGCAGTCCAATTGATTCCATAAAGTGTGGGGGCATACACAATGTAAGGCTAGACAATGTATTTATTAGATGCCCAATACCTATGTGGCCATGACCCAAAATGTGTGGGCTTTACAGAGTGGTAAACTATCAATCTGCGTGTTTCTACTGAGGGCCAAATTCCGTGCCATGCCGTGCCGTGCCGGGTCATACCGGGTAACAAGCCCAGTAGAAACGATCTGGGTAATCGGTTGCCGGGTCAGGTGCTCGCCTTTCGCGATCCACCTCGTGCCGGGTCAAAGCGTGTGAGCCGCGCAGTAGAAACGAGCCGTGTCATCGGTTGCCGGGTCGAGGTCATGCTTGTTGCAAAAATAACGCGATTTATATTCTACTTGTATAGTCTAGCCTAGGCCTATAATGTGGTAGGTTCCTTCTTTCTGATATTATATACACTGGCATGATGTGTGGCTCGCATGAACTTGATGAATGGATATGACTTTACCTAGGCCTACTTCTTTATAGTTAATGAGTTGGTTATATTTTGGCTGTAAATTAATTATCATAATAGCCCATTACTAGATCCACTGGTAAATTAATGCAATTTGTATTTTACGAAAACACTAAATTGTGATTGTAGGTCATATGCCATGAGCTGCCATTCGTAGACATTTAAATTTAGGATACAACCGTCAAATCTGTTTTCCGTACTTCCGGTTTTACAGGGAAAAAATGCCGTGCATCGTGCGAGACACGGCTTTCTGGTCTCAGTAGAAACAAGCTGGGTAACGGTGGCCGGATTATGATCGGTATTTTGTGCCCGGAAAATAGCGGGTCAAAAAGCCGTATGCTCAGTATAAACACGCTGAATGGTAGCTGCAAGGGTATAGTCCAATTGAATTCTGTGTAGTAGTACTAAAGATCCAAATACGATCTATAGACACTATTTAGCTGATGCACAATACCAGACATGACCTAAAGGGTGCTTGCTATAAAGTGTGCTACTGTAGCAATTAACTCTTTTTAAAATACTGCACTCTGTGGCAAACACTATAAACAGATGATGGGGACTCACTAGAAAGATTATATTGAATGATCACATATTCAGGGTGCCCCAAAAGATTTGATACCATTTTGAACCGTCATATCTTTCACAAGGATTGGCCGAGGGGAAATCAAAATACATATTTGGAAAGAGTAAATTTGTTTTCCTTCCCTAAGTACAAGACCAATCAAAAGTACACCAAGCAATGGGTATATATGCAAATAGCGCTTTCACCCCTGGCCCACCCCGGTCACACTGATGATGAAGCACCAACTAAAGATCAAATTTGATGTTTAATCTTTAGTTTATGCCTACAATCAAGTGCAAATTTGCTGGGACACTTTCATAGTTCAATGACCCTCCCCGCACCCCTTATTCAATGTTGTATACCAAACGCCTCATTTTTTAAATGGCCTATATTTTTGCTCCATCATTGGTTTGTGGGGGAGGGAGGGGATTCGAAATAGGTTGGAAACTATACAAATAAAATAAGTGTCCCAGGGAAATTTGCACTTGATTGTATTGAAGAAGACAAAAAATAATCTATTACTTTCAGTAAAATTACCATAACTCGCAAACGTGTTGCTCGATTGACATGATTTTTTCACTAATTTAAAACAAATAACATTGCGCATTTTTTGGTTACTTTCATTGTCATTTTTTGTCAAACTAAATATTTTTAAGTATCAAAACGCTGTAATATATGCATTATTTAAGGCATATTTGACACATGATTGCTATTATAAGCGCATTATCTCAAAATTCACTTTTAAAACAATTTAAAACTAATCAAAATTAAATCATATTGGAAATATAGAGTACAATCGGTTAAAAAATACCTACTGAAATAACAAAAAAATCATAAAACAAAACAATTGTTTCCCTTTAGTTCAGTGGTAAATGTAAATTGGCAACATAAAGGAAAAAATAAAAAGAAAGAAAGAAAGAAAGAAAGAAAAAGAAAAAGAAAGAAAAAAGAAAAAGAAAAAAGAAAAAAGAAAGAAAGAAAGAAAGAAAAATAGCATTACATGGATTCGAACTCGAGATCTCGGGGGCGAGAAGCAAGGCCAGTAACTATATGCCACCTGGAGACTGATGACAATTGCACTCGATTTCAGCGTATTTAATCCTATCATTGCAATGCTACTGTATTGTGTTATCGAGCTTCGATCTAATGAATTCATTCATTAAAACTCATGTTTTGGTCGTATTCAGCATTTATCTAACGTATATTTTGAATATACACGGTCACATTATACATACCTTCCTAACTTTGATATGTTTATTGGAAATTATTCCTCCATTTAAGCCAAATGAGCACGGTCTACCATAATGTTAAATAAATATATATTACCTTTTAAGTTATATTATTCTGGTAGACCGTTATTGCGTCATTAATTCTTGTTATCCTTGTTATAAATAAATTCGCATGAATAACAACAGCTCAACCATGGTGTAGTGGTTTGCTTACTGCCTTGTGATTATGAGGGCTACGGTTCGAAGCTCATTGTCGCCGATATGTTTCCTTTTCAATCCTGCTCTTTATCTCTTTTTTATTTTTGAATACCAATAATAAGCACATTTACAATGTGTAATTGTATATAATTGTATATACACTTTTTGGCATGGCATTGTTACGTTGAATTAGCGTGTCTGTGATGGGTAGTTGAAGGCCTATATTAAAGAGTTTAACGTGCATTCCGATAATAGCATTTGAAATAGGGTAATGAGTTTGAAAGATCAATGATGAGACAAACATCATGATTCTGTTCTATTTATTTCTATATTTTCTTAATTTCTTATCTGGTTTGCTTTTATTATGTTTGTAAATTCTTCCAAAGGAGAATTTATATGTCCACTCTAATATAAGCAATCAATGTGTCAAATATTCCTTGAAAAATGCATACATTGCAGGGTTTGATATTCAAAAAAATGTTTATTTTAATAAATTTTTAAAAAATTGGCTAATCATGTAATACATAATGAGATTATCTTGACATCACTGAAAAATTATGAAAATCGAGCAACGCGTTCGAGAGTTATGGCGATTTTATTGATATTAATAGATTATTTTTCGCATCCCCTATACAATCAAGTGCAAATTTGCTGGGACACTTTCATAGTTCAATGACCTCCCTCACCCCTTATTCAATGTTGTATACCAAACGCCTCATTTTTTAAATGGCCTATATTTTTGCTCCAACATTGGTTGGTGGGGGAGGGAGGGGATTCAATAGGTTGGAAACTATACAAATAAAATATCACATGGTAAACTTCATATGACCGGTTTTATTGAACAGAGGGCGCGAAATATGAACAAGTGTCCCAGGGAAATTTGCACTTGATTGTAGACTTTGGAACACTTCTAATGGAAAACAACCGATTGCACTTGCAGTCACAATAACATCTCTACTAGTCTTTCCTCGTCTACTGCAAATTATTGAGAGTTATGTCCAGGTGCAGGAGTCTTTTGACAGAGCAGAGAATTCAAGGATGGACTATTATACTACTTTAAGAAGATATATAGCTTTGACTGGCTTCATTTTCGCACAAAATCAAAACATTTACACACTTCCTATTGTTGTATGTCATCTTGATCATTTGTTATTACAATATGAGAATAGTTTAATATTGCAATAAATTGAATCGAGAAAAATTGGTATAGATGTTGCAATTCGAAAATGTGTTGTAAAATTATTGTATTGTTTTTGGTGTAATATTACTAAATGTTTAACCGTAGTTTGTATGTCAAATTAATTGCACGAGTTTTATCCATGCAAAGACACCTTCATGTTCCCTATCGGTTGCTGAATGCTAGAATTATAAATATTTTTAGATGGTATCGAGACTTTTGGGACACCCTGTACATTGAGTTCAATCAAGTTAGTTAGTCATTATTTTGATTATCATCAACTGTCAAAATCATCAGTGCTGTTGTTTTCATCATATTTGTCTTTCATCACCATTTATCACCACCATGCACCACTACAACCAATATTGCTAATTATTCTATCTTTTATAATCCAAAATATTGCTTTGTAATAAAACAAGCAACAACTTAGGGCAACATACTCATGCAAACTAACAGTATATATATTGCTATCTTTTGGCAACATTTCAATATAATTTTATCTTCCAAAGATTACAAGTGACGCTATTTTCTGAACAAAGCAAATATTGCTATCTCCTGAAGATAGCAAAATAATATTGGTATCTTCTATCTTCTGATGATAGTGGATACTGGTGTTATCTTATAAAGATAAATTATACATAATTGCTACTTTTTTCTGGAGATAAAAAAATATTATTACTATCCATTTCAAGCAACATATGTTGCCATCTATAATACAGGAATGATTGCTATACCTATTAGTATTGACAGGACAAATTAAATAACATTGCAACATACCAGAGACTGCACAAACTTGCTGAATTAACTCAAGATAGAGTTTAATATTTTGATGCTAGACAATCTTCACCATTTTTTTTAAAGAAGTATAGCCAAGTCAACAGCAATATTTAATATCTACTGAAGATAGCAAATATTGGTGGATACAGTTAGGATTCAATCATGTTTCACCGTTGTTCATCACCGATTAACAACGAGGCCCATCGTTGTCCGAGTGGTTTACTTCGCTCGGGCAGCTTTAGCTTTAGCTGCCCGAGCGAAGTAAACTACACAGACGCACCGGACGCGAGTATCAGCAATAAAACTAAAGAATAAAGCGGTAATATTTAGCTGCTACCGCCAACATAAGAGAGTTCATGTTTACACATACGTTCCAGGCATGACGAATTTTATGCACTCATGCATAACGCGAAACCTTGTGTTCGCGTTTATATACGCTACTGGACTGTGGATTCATCACCGATTAACAACGCTTGGCTCCTGTACAAAGTTATAGGAAGAGTTGTTGAAATACCGGTATCAAATGATTGCTATTAAAATAATACAGCTACCTCCTGAAAATGGCAACCATTGCTTTATAAAGATGTCAGAATTTCTTAAGATTTTTAAATTGAACAAAATGTCACATCCTTCTACCCAGAAATCCCAATATTTATATTGCAAAGGATTTGCAAACATAAACTCTCAATGGCATATAGAGTTGAATTCCTTGTCCAGTGTGTCCACCATATAAATCTCTTTATACAGAGAGGATCAATGCAAATAAATGCAACACAAATCCAATAAATCTTGATATGCACAATATCAACCTTTTTGCTGCCAGGCATTACCTGATTGATAACATGGTTGCAATTATAATCCAATCAAAATAGATAGATAGTATATAGCATACAAATATTTTTAGTGTGTGAATTTTTTGTGATTTTGTGGCAGCGTGTACATTACCAAATATTTGTGCTTGTGACTTGTTAATTTCCATTCAGGCTTTCAATAGTGGTTTAAAATACTTGAAACTGTCACCTTTCTTAAACAGACACTTAGGCTCTTGTCAAAGTTTGAAATTATCATTCAATGAAAATATTGTAATCCATTGCATCAATAGTCCTGACTGGCTGAATGAAACCATCAATATTTGGCTTGTTTGTATGTTTATTTCACATTGCTAACTCTGCCTTTTGTGCAAAACCCTGGGATTTTAGGCACTAGCGCCCTAAAAGCAACACATTTTGATGTATAATACCTTTTTTTTTTTTTTACAATTTGTTTTACTTTTTTCACATTCCCCCCTTTTTTCTTTACTAATTCCTTTTGCCGCCCTTCATTTTTGCCGCCTCCTTTTTGCGCTTCTTCTTCTTCCGCCGCCCTTCGTTTTGGCCGCCCTGCTTTTACCCCAAGCCCCCCAAATGATGCGCATGAAATGGCTTACACAATTGTGGGGCTATCCTTGGAACTCATTACAAGTTTACCCAGGGTGCAGGGTAGGACTGGCTGACTGAGGAGATTGCACACACCTTCCAAGATACAGAAATGCAATGCAGAGGAGATTGCACCCACCTTCCTAAAGCAGTGGATATGGTACAGAAATGACCTCATGCAATGCAGAGGAGATCTCACCCACCTTCCTAAAGCAGTGGATATAGTACAGAAATGACCTCATGCAATGCAGAGGAGATTGCATCCACCTTCCTAAAGCAGTGGATATAGTACAGAAATGACCTCATGCAATGCAGAGGAGATTGCACCCACCTTCCTAAAGCAGTGGATATAGTACAGAAATGACCTCATGCAATGCAGAGGAGATTGCATCCACCTTCCTAAAGCAGTGGATATAGTACAGAAATGACCTCATGCAATGCAGAGGAGATTGCATCCACCTTCCTAAAGCAGTGGATATAGTACATAAATGATCTCATGCAATGCAGAGGAGATTGTATCCACCTTCCTAAAGCAGTGGATATGGTACAGAAATGATGTCATGCAATGCAGAGGAGATTGCATCCACCTTCCTAAAGCAGTGGATATGGTACAGAAATGATCTCATACAATGCAGAGGAGATTGCACACACCTTCCAAGATACAGGAATGCAATGCAGAGGAGATTGCACCCACCTTCCTAAAGCAGTGGATATGGTACAGAAATGATATCATGCAATGCAGAGGAGATCTCACCCACCTTCCTAAGCAGTGGATATAGTACAGAAATGCGCTCATGCAATGCAGAGGAGATCTCACCCACCTTCCTAAGCAGTGGATATAGTACAGAAATGATCTCATGCAATGCAGAGGAGATTGCACCCACCTTCCTAATGCAGTGGATATGGTACAGAAATGATCTCATGCAATGCAGAGGAGATCTCACCCACCTTCCTAAGCAGTGGATATAGTACAGAAATGATCTCATGCAATGCAGAGGAGATTGCACCCACCTTCCTAAAGCAGTGGATATAGTACAGAAATGATCTCATGCAATGCAGAGGAGATTGCACCCACCTTCCTAAAGCAGTGGATATGGTACAGAAATGATCTCATGCAATGTAGAGGAGATTGCACCCACCTTCCTAAAGCAGTGGATATGGTACAGAAATGATATCATACAATGCAGAGGAGATTGCACCCACCTTCCTAAAGCAGTGGATATAGTACAGAAATGACCTCATGCAATGCAGAGGAGATTGCATCCACCTTCCTAAAGCAGTGGGTATGGTACAGAAATGATCTCATACAATGCAGAGGAGATTGCACCCACCTTCCAAGATACAGGAATGCAATGCAGAGGAGATTGCACCCACCTTCCTAAAGCAGTGGATATGGTGCAGAAATGATCTCATACAATGCAGAGGAGATTGCACCCACCTTCCTAAAGCAGTGGATATGGTACAGAAATGATCTCATACAATGCAGAGGAGATTGCACCCACCTTCCTAAAGCAGTGGATATGGTACAGAAATGATCTCAAAAATGGACTTATTGTTTGGATTGACATTGTTTTTGTGGCTGCATCTCTCTCCTGACTATGGTTCTAAAGATGGGGTGAACTACTGCACTATGGTTTACTATATTTAGTGCATTGCATTATGGAATTGATCTACTCAACACTCATGCATCCCTATGGTCCTCCTTTCATATCATTCCAATATGAAGCATTGCATTATGTGATTGGTCTACTCAACACTCATGCATCCTTATGGTCCTCCTTTCATATCATTCCAATATGAAGCATTGCATTATGGGATTGGTCTACTCAACACTCATGCATCCCTATGGTCCTCCTTTCATATCATTCCAATATAAAGCATTGCATTATGGGATTGGTCTACTCAACACTCATGCATCCCTATGGTCCTCCTTTCATATCATTCCAATATAATACACTATTATATCACTTAGATATTTCCCTAAGGGTTACTCTAATCTCATTAATGTTCTGTGCCCTGCTATTTGGTTTCATGATGGGAATTGAAAACTTCTTCCTACTTTAAATACCAGGGGTGTTATAGCAAAAACACATAGAATTATCTCAGGTATGTTAGTACTACTCGCTGAAGAGTTGCAATAAAATTGGGATTGGTAATGGTAGCTAGTTGCGCAATCACTCAATGCTTACTCACCTCACTTGAAATTTACAAATAAAGTTGTAGAATTTGACAAGAAATTATCAATTTTACAATTATTTGAAGAAATACTCTTTAAGCATAAAAAGCACTAGGCTTACTATGCAAATACATCGCATTTTTTGTCATGCTGATGAAATAAATAAAATGATACATCAAATTATATATTTGAAAAGGGAAAATATATAAAGTTCATAGTTCAGAATTCAACAACCACATACAGAAGGTTAAAACCAAGGTATCACTATAACAACATATTCCCACAGATGCTCAAATCCTAATCATCAGGCTTTTTGCAGTACCATCAGCCACCTATGCAATAATGCATTATATAACTCAAGAGGTTTGCAACAAAATATCATGGCTGAGAATTTGATAGCCCTACTTCGCGATGTAGTTCTTATTCCTTAACTCTGTTGCTATCAAAACATTTTGCAAACCTTTTTGATTTTTTAAAGAATATTATGTCCATAAATGGAATATACATGCAAAATGCATTGAAATGAGTACATATACTGGTAACATTCAATCAGCTGTTCTTAATACAGTAAACACTGTTACTTGTATTTCTTTAACAAAAATTGTCAAACCTAACTTTAATCAGTAAATTGACACCAAAAGTATTAAACCACAATGATGATATACAGGTGTTGATAATGCAATGAGGCCTCGCTTGCTGACAGGTGAAAGCAACACAAGCCTTGCCTGGCGCATACACGCATTCACTACTGCAATTGAGTCTGGCTTGAGTTAAGTAGCAGTGGAGGCCACTCTAGTATCACACCGATATGATACAATCATCCCGCGCTAAGCCCCTCATGGGCCGCTTTAAAGACTGCGTGTATTTTGTGTTTTGAATTGCAACATGTGGCGATAAGAAATAGGATACATGATAGATTTACAAACAGATGTCTTGGATATGTGTGGATTTTATTTCAACTAATTCTTATGTTACTTTAGATATAGCCTTTGACTAAATATTGATGATGTAATTGCTATTTCTTTTATTCTGCAATGACCTCTTGTTATTTGATAGGAGGTGGTTTATTGTTTTGTAATGGGCCTTTCCAGCATCTTTTCTATTGTTTTGTGTTACATGATTGTTGTTATTGATGTGTTATTGTTTTGTAATGGGCCTTCCCAGCATCTTTTCTATTGTTTTGTGTTACATGATTGTTGTTATTGATGTGTTATTGTTTTGTAATGGGCCTTCCCAGCATCTTTTCTATTGTTTTGTGTTACATGATTGTTGTTATTGATGTGTTATTGTTTTGTAATGGGCCTTCCCAGCATCTTTTCTATTGTTTTGTGTTACATGATTGTTGTTATTGATGTGTTATTTGACTTGACCTTATTCAAAATATCTTTATACTTTGTACTTTAAATGAAAAGAGCTAAACACAGAATGGGTTATTCAAGTTGAAATTAATACAACCCCTATGGAAGGCATGACCTTAATTTCACATACAGGAGGTGTAGATACAGGGTTGCCAAACCCGCGATTTGGTAGCCCAATTGGGCGACTTTTGAAGATTTTTCCCGCGACTTTGGACAATTTCCTGTCCCATAGAAACCAATAGTTAAGAAAAAATGTGGGTAACTTTTCAACATTGGCTCCCGCAACTTCTGATAGTTTCCTGCCCCATAGAAACCAATGGTAAAGAGAAAAATTGGGCGACTTTTCAAATTATTTGACCCGCGATTCGGGCTGAAATCTTTTGCCAACCCTGTGTAGATATTAAATGGAGTCACCCATTCCAGTCTTTCCTAGGAGTGTATGGCTTTCAAATAAAAGTGCAACATATGCCATATACTGCATTACTGTCTTCAATTATTATAGTTTAGCAACATCATTATAGATCATTTTATTTTTAAATTTAAATATACATGTTTTCTGAATGGACAGAAGCATAACATGAGTCATGGGAGAGCGGCAACAAGCAAAGGCAATTTTACCTGGGATTTCATTTTGATTGCCCTATGCCTTAAAACTCTTCAATTCAAGTCCTGTATGTGCAAGTTCCTACATAATTATTATGTTTGTTTAATCAGTCTGCCTGGGCGGACACATGCTTGGATCCTAACAGGACCAAGCTCAATCAACTTGCTGAAGCCATGATGAACTGTTTTGAGAGGAAAGATCAGAAAGAAAGCAAATTGAAGAAAAAGAGCAAGGAAAAGAAAGACTACTCCCAACAAATCAAGTGTACAAATGTGCTCTTAACCCTTGGGTTGAGAAATCTGAAATTGGGAGTTCTTATTCTGTATAAAATTCAGACAGACTTTCTCAGGTTGCCATGTCTTCTGTAATGTGAACAGGGTTTTTTTTAGCACTTGAATTGATCAATATTATGAAATGAACACCAAAGGTAAACATGCCCTTACATGACTGAAACATGTTTATTGTTGACAACAAGCTTGCATGTATTAACAAAGGTGCACAACACTTCCACACCTTGTCTGTTGATCTAATGGTCATATCTTATGCACAGTGATGCAGGGCTCTAAGACAGTGACTCCATAATGCAAGGTAGCTCGAGGTCGTGGGTTAGCATGGTATTAATATGTTGTGCACTTAGGAAAGGCTAAATTGCATTGCATCTCCCCATCCAGGTGTAAAAATGGCCCGGAAAAATGGGTACCAGCTTTATTTGATGTTGGAAAGGTAACAGATTCGCTGTGGAGGAGGTGTAGCCATCCCCCACAGCAACATTTCATGGAGGAGTCTGGTCCAGGTTGTCATTCTGGCCTGTGTTGCCTTACCTCTTATGCAAATCAAGCTATACCCAAGTTATCAAATTGCATACAACAAACTTGTTGTTTTAATAATGTTTCCTGTAGCATGTTGCTTACTTGTAATGATATATTTTGTGTAGTGGGGTAGTAGCTGGTGGTACTGTTAGAACAGGATATTTTGCGGTTTTTGGTGGTTTTAAATTTGGATTTATTTACCTATACCATATGAGTCAAAATACTTCATGTAATACCTGCTATATGTGAGGCACACTGAGTGCATACCTAAAGTTGCATTTATCTTTTTGTATACATAGTATTTCCTTTAAGCTAAACCGGGTTCAATTTTATAGCAAAATGCATGCACAGCACAGCATCTATAGACTACAAAGCTTGTGGTAGCTGTGCATGAAATGAGGCAAGTATTCTTACTGAGTACAAACAAGTCTAGTATTGGTTCAGTGATGCTCAGTGGCTCTTAAAACTAGCCATAACTAATCTAACAACACGCAACAACAAACAAAAGCTGCTATTCAGACAAAGGTATTACACAATAGAAAAGACAACTCTCATGAGTAACAATATGCCTAGTTTTGTCCCACAGAATCTTGAGATACCATTTATAGTTAGACAAGAAATCTAATGAGAAGAAAACATTCCTACAAATATTCCATGTTTCCATTGCTATCACTCTAGCTAGGCAGTTAGATAAATCTGATATGCCAATCGTCATTCATACAAACTCGCCTAGTATCAGTTCAGTGGCTCTTAAAACAAATTTGTTAATAAATTAATGACAAATTTGTTAACAACAAGTTAGTTAACTACAAATTTTGAAATAATTTATATTGAAAGGTACACAGAAAGCTGTAATGCGTACAAGAAAATATTTCTGTTGATGCACATTATAGAGGGCAGCATGACAAATATCTGAGTAAAGTTGTCATACACTTTCAGTGCTTTGGTCTTTCAACAACTTTTTTCCACATTTTAAAGCAGGCTGTTAACATTCTGCTACAAACTATAGAGGGCACATGACTCTTCCTTCACCCTTTGCAATCGTCATGTCTCCACAGCCACATTAGCATTTACATCCGATGTGTACACTTGTTGCAAGAGAGTGTACAAAAGATATACAGGTCTATAAACTGTGAAACTTTATAGTTCTGTCTACTAAAGATAGCAAATTATTGATGTCTACTGTGAATAGCATGTATTTTGCTGTCTACTGAACACAATTGTTTGATGTAATGTAAAACTGTGTCATTTAAAGCAAAGTTGAAACAATGATGGCGCTATTTATCTTAAATCTTGTTTGCATCTTTACAAAGGGTAGACACTTGGTATTAGAACATCAGAAAAAAATACCAACAAATGGCAAGAAAATTTTCAAAAAACATCTTTTTATCATGAAATGTATGGAATAAGTCATTTTATTTGGTAAATTAAATTAAAATATATGTAAATGGCCCCTCAATTTGCACACAATGTACAATTTATAGATGGAAGATAGCAACTTATTGTAAACTATTGCTATCTACTGAAAATAGCAGAAAATTACTGCTGTCCACTAAAGATAGCACATTATTTCTATCTACTGAAGATAGCACACTATTGCTATCTACTGAAGAGAGCAGATTATTCCTGTCTACTGAAGATAGAACATTGCTGTCTACTGAAGACAGCACATTTAAATTTCTATCTACTGAAGATAGCACACTATTGCTATCTACTGAAGATATCAGATTATTCCTATCTACTGAAGAGATAGAACATTGCTGTCTACTGAAGATAGCAAATATCATATGGAAACGTTTTAGTGCAAAAGTCTCTTTAAATGCGAACGCTATGCTCAGCTATGTGCATGTATGTTTACATTTCACAGATCGATGATTCCAAGGCCGGCTACTTACTATTCATTGTGTTATAAACGTGGCTCAGTTCATGACAACAAACACATCAGAGCATATGCATGGTCATTCCTATCCAACGCTCATTGGCTCGTGTCATGACTAGCGTGATTGGATGGGGCTTGACGTTTTCCTATCGTCCGTCAACAGTTTTTAACCAATCAAATAACTTTTACGTAATGTTGTTTGTGAATAAATTGGAAAGAGAATAGTAAAACCCCCGCCATCATCGGCCAATCCGTTCAGGAATTATGGCTTCAGGAAAATCGCCCAGCCGGCGAAAGACATGAAATCTCTGTGTGCGGCGCTGAAAATCAGGCATTTTTGAGACTAGAATGGTGGGCTTTTAACTTGCATCCGCCTTGCGACAATAACCTACATTTCTTAATTTTACAGCTTAATTAGGAAAAAACTATGAACTATTGAATGCTGAACGACCGCTGTTGTTATCTTTTTTGGATTTTTTTAAAGATATTAAAATATGACCAGGGATACCTTCCGGCTGAAATCGACATTGGGATTTTCTGTGGTACGAGTCAGTGGACAATTCTTGAGAGCAAAAGAGACTACGTTTCCATATGGCTGTCTACTGAAGATAGCACATTATTTCTGTCTACTGAAGATAGCACACTATTGCTATCTACCTCATTCCCCCTACAAGGCGTTCTATGCATGGCAGAGAATTGCGCAATTCAAATTCCATCACTCGTTTACCTTGTAGAACTGAGCGGTTCAGAAAGAGTCCAATTCCACACTTCATCAACTTACTTAATGCTTAAAATTGATGTTTTGTTTCACCCATTGATGCAGTTTAACAATTTGATGCAATTTAATTTAATTATTTTGATGTGACAATTTTTATGGTATGGGTATGACAGTGAATATGAGTGTATTGAGTGACTTGGTGTGTATGCATAATTATTTAGGGTGACTGTGTTTGGAAGTTCATGTAAGAGGTGCGCTCAAGAGTGAGTGGGGTGTGTTTGTGAGGATAAGTGTGGATATAAGATTAGTTAAGGGGTTTGCTTTCATAATTATGTGCAATATAATTTTGTGTTTCTTTTATGCTTTTTTTTTTTTTTTTTGATTTGGTGTGTGGCGAGTATTATTTGTGGTCACTGTGTCTGGGAGTAAGAGGTGTGCTTAGGGGTGGTGTGTGTGAGTGTGGTGTGATGTGGTGAGTGTGGAGATAAGCTTTTATAATTATGTGCAATATAATTCTGAATATTATATGTTTTTCTTATGTTTATTTCTTGTAATATGTATTTTAATAACTTTTATGTATAATAATAGTAAATAATTTTTGATGTTTTAATATATTGTAAAAAGTGACGCAATTTGGCTATTTGCCACGATGTTATTTTCAATAAATATGAAATGAAATGAAATGAAATCTACTGAAGATAGCAGATTATTCCTGTCTACTGAAGACAGAACATTGCTGTCTACTGAAGATAGCAAATATTGCTGTCTACTGAATATAGCACATTATTTCTGTCTACTGAAGATAGCACACTATTGCTATCTGCTTAATATAGCAAATTATTCCTGTCTACAAAAACTAGAATATTGCGATCTACTGAAGATAGCAAGTTATTGCTGTCTACTGAAGATAGCACATTATTGCTAGCTACTGAATATAGCAAATTATTCTTGTCTACTGAAGATAGAACATTGCTGTCTACCAAAGATTGCTAATATTATTGCCGTCTACTGAAGATAACAGACCACTGCTGTCTACTGATGTCAGCAAAATATATTGCTGTCCACTGGAGAAAGCAAATTATCATTGTCCATTGAAGATAGCAAATTATTACTGTCCATTGAAGATAGCAACTTATTACTGTCCAAATACTAAATACAGCTAATTATTGCAAAGTATTGCTGCCTACTGATAGCACATTATTGCTGTCTACTGAAGATATAATTTTAAATGGTTTTTTAAGACAGTAAATTATTGCTATCTACTAATTAGACAGCACTACACTCTCAAACTACAGAGGTTGTGGAATTTTACAATCTACTAAAAAACAGAGTTATGGGTAAGTGCCCCTTCCGCCTAGGAGCTAAACACATATTTTATGTATTTAGAACATAGAAGGTATTTTTGCCAGCCAGCTGTCATCCCTCTGTTAACAGGTCAACAGCTGGAGTCTATCATCCCTCCTCTGGATTGCCTAATACTCTGTCATATTATTCAGCCATGGTTAACCATGCCTGCCTACCTGCCTGCATGGAACCATTTAATATTTGGTTAGGGTAAGATTGATCCTACACTACCCAATATAATGCCGCCATTACCACCTCATATATCAGTTAAGTCAGTTTTCAGGGGCTTATTAAAATGATGTAATGAGAGTTACAAATGGGGATTCACACACTCACAATACAGTGTATCCCAAATGAAAATCATTATAATCCTAACCTGAAAGCTTTCTAAAAGCTCATTTTATTTAGACATTTGCTGGAATTTAGTTGTACAGGTGCAAACAATTTAGGGGGCGCTTATTAGGTGAAGGGCGGTAATTAGATCAAATATGGTTGTCACGACTTTCGACTATGATCTATTGTCCTACTTGTCAGCTTTGTGTAATTTCCACCTATCCAAATTCCCTTCTGCTACTTAAGACTCATGATGTAGACTAGTCATTAACCTAATAATACCTATTGTACCCTAAAATAGACCTCAATATAAAAGTAATTAATTCTAGTCATACTCTACAAATTTCAAACCTACTGGGACTGTCCCTAATTGGCTTGTCTACACACCTACTGGGACTGTCCCTAATTGGCTTGTCTACACACCTACTGGGACTGTCCCTAATTGGCTTGTCTACACACCTACTGGGACTGGCCCTAATTGGCTTGTCTACACACCTACTGGGACTGTCCCTAATTGGCTTGTCTACACACCTACTGGGACTGTCCCTAATTGGCTTGTCTACACACCTACTGGGACTGTCCCTAATTGGCTTGTCTACACACCTACTGGGACTGTCCCTAATTGGCTTGTCTACACACCTACTGGGACTGTCCCTAATTGGCTTGTCTACACACCTACTGGGACTGTCCCTAATTGGCTTGTCTACACACCTACTGGGACTGTCCCTAATTGGCTTGTCTACACACCTACTGGGACTGTCCCTAATTGGCTTGTCTACACACCTACTGGGACTGTCCCTAATTGGCTTGTCTACACACCTACTGGGACTGTCCCTAATTGGCTTGTCTACACACCTACTGGGACTGTCCCTAATTGGCTTGTCTACAAACCTACTGGGACTGTCCTTAATTGGCTTGTCTACACACCTACTGGGACTGTCCCTAATTGGCTTGTCTACACACCTACTGGGACTGTCCCTAATTGGCTTGTCTACACACATGAAATGGTTGAGACACACTTCACAAGTGAGAAACTTCAAATTTTATAAGTAAGACTTGATTTGATTTGAATTTTCAACATAGTTCTATTTTAGTCCCATTTACATTTTACTGGTTCCCTGTGACTTGTTCTCCCACCTCCTTCCACTGACCAAAGACACCTTTAATGCTTTTAATCATTAAAATGGTTAAAACATAGAATGCCAGTTAGCATTTTATTGGTTAATGCAGCTTCAGCACATGAAATTTTAATTAATCACTATCACAAATCACCATCACGAAATACCATTCCCTTGCAGGTGCAAGGTGCATATGGGGTGATGATCTTACACCAACTAACTATTTTACACAACACAACTTGCACCAACACTATAATCTTCAATTTATTGAATTCATTCCATTTTTGCCAATTCCATATGATGTGCATGATGACGCAAATCAGCCTATATACCCATGGAATCACTGGCCGGGCCAGCGTAACCCCCATGGCTAGAGGCTGGTGATTTTCTGCATAGCATGCGAGGGGTCAGAGGTTTGAATCCCGGGGGTACCTAGTGACTTCTTTGTTTGTCTTCTCTCCTTTTTCATTTCATCTTTCCCTTCCGATAGCAAAAAAACCAAGGGTACAGCTAGGATTAAGCTATGTCTTTTCATCAAATATATTCCAAAATTGATGGATAAAAAAGCCATTGTAATGTTAGTTTCCAGTGGAGGTTCCATTTAGGATGCATAAAATTACAATATTCATACATTTTCATGTCCAAATGCACCTAAATTTTCAGCTTCCAAAGCCACCGCTGCATTTGTTGCTATGTTAAGATCCATGCAAAATTATATCCTATATTGTCCTTCACAAAAGCAGGCCCCATAAAAAATTAAGTTGTAAAGTCCTGACAAGCAAAACTACAGCAACATTGCAACAAACTAATACCATTTAACAGAAAAGAGCCCAAATAAATTCATTTAGGAACTTACTGTCCCCTCCCCTTCAATATATTATTGCACTCAATATCTACTAACAGGGTGTTATATATGTAAGAGGCTAATATTCTGTTTTCTCCATGGCATCACTACACCATGTTGGCCCGCATGCACATGCACACACTCATCACAATGACTCTCTCATTGTAAACCTTACAAGGTCAGATTGAGTCATCCTTAGCTCCTGAATACAGCCCTACATTTTCAATAACTTCTCTAACTTGACAATTCGGCAGACATTCTGTCAAAATCTATACTGTTTACCCATGTACTTATGCTGTGTGCTGACGTCATATAAGCACACATTCACATGGCGCTACATTGTTGCAAATTAGCTCTGGATCAACTGGTTGCTTCATTTTACATCTACAGGTAGTAGAAGATCTAGAGTTATTGTAAGGATGTTAAGGAAGGGGAATAGTCCATGGTATCCTTAACTGATGTGTGTGCATGGCTTTGTCACCCTCTTGATCTTCCCCTGTCTACACCCGCGCAGAGTGACTTGTTTTAATCTTGAGTGTAGGACAGGCTGAAGGGTTTAAAGTGCATCCCCTAGCATGGATATATTAAATGACTGAGAGGAAGGAAATAAAGTAACACAGATTAAGACTTACACATAACCTATGAACAGGACTTTATAGATCTAGGCTTAATTTGATATCATTCAAACTTATCAAGCACTTCTTAAAACTGCACTTAATATGATAGATTAAATAATCTTAATGCATTAAGTATCTAGAGCAAATTGCAGCTGAATCTAAGAGAGTATACAATGTTGTTGTGATTTTTAAAAAACCTCTCTTTGTTGCCTTTATAGTTTACTTATAGTAAATAAGGCCAAAAAACAAAATTTTACATCTCAAGAGTTTTACTTTTATCTCTGAGAAATTGGCTTTTAAATTTTTCTCCAAAATTTTGTATTTCACACAAAAATATTTGTAAAAATAAGTTTTAAAAACATCTGTTGGAAGAATTCTGTGATTAACACATTAAAGTAGTGAAAGTATTTTATTATTGAGCATCTCAAAGTCAAACTTATCTTAGCTGAGTTTGAGTCAGGGGAGGGGGGAGGGGGAGGCAAAAACACATTCTGGATTGGATTTTAAAATCTTTGCAAACTCGAGACATACTATTGTTTGGACATAATTTGTATTGTCCTCGTTTTCACATACACCAGGCCAGGAATAACTGTAATTCACACTTTGCTAATGCTGAAATATTTTGTAACCAGCAAAAGAAAGATTACCATAAGTAGACATATTATCTTTATTTGGTAATGGTATTCTGTCGTCCATATGAGCATATGTTGGCTAACACACAGTAAAACAATAATTTACTATCTTCAGTAGACAGTAAAAATTTGTATCTTCTTTGTATGTTCTAGTTTAGCAATATTAAATAAATAAATAAATAAATTTCGGTATTTATATAGCGCCTTACCACAGATCAAGGAGTGTTCAAAGCGCTGTAATTTCGCTGCCATGGTGAATCATCACAATCAGATCGCATCAACTAGGCATTGTGCAGCCAGAATAGCGCAAACCTATCCGCACTTAGATTGTAACATCCACCATTTATCAGTGCAGCTCCCCAAATTCCATTGGGTGAAGGAAGTTTTTGATAACCAAACAACTAATCACCGATTTTTTGAAAGCAGGAGGAAACCGGAGATCCCGGAGAAAACCTGCGAGAGCGAGCATGGAATCGGGATAAACCAAGTGCACATGAGTCCTTGGGCTGCGCCGGGGCTTGAAACTGGGACCTCAGTGGTGCAAAGTGAGGGAACTACCGCTGCGCTAACTCGCCCTCCGCTGCGCTAACTTGCCTCATATTCTAATGCACAACAACACATGCTATCTTCAGTAAACAGCAATAATGTCTATCCTCGGTATAGGAGTTCTGCTCTCCTTAATTCACCTTTCTACATTACTATTATCAGTAGACAATTACTAATTTTGTATCTTCAGCACAAGAATATTGCTCTTTAAGTGCACACAATTACTATCTTCAGTAGATAGCAATAATTTGCATCTTCAGCATGGACAATTCACACTTTCTAATACATATTAGTACATTGCTATCTTAGCCCCCTATTAGTACATTGTTATCTTCAGAAGATAGCAATAGTTTCTATCCTCAGTATTAAGTTTCGCTTTTTAAACACACATTAACAGATTGCTATCTCAATGATTTGTATCTTCAACAACTCTTCCTATACTTTTGTACAGGAGCCAACCGTTGTTAATCCGTGATGAATCCACACTTTTGCAGTAAGCGTATACGCGAACGCCAGCGCACATCCGCGTGAGCACGTAAAATTCGTCATGTCTGGAATATGTGTGCGTATCACGCTTACAAGTTGAATTCAGTATTTTGGAAGTATCGGATAAAGATTGCCGTTTTATTCAGTTTTATTGCTGATATTAACAGAAATCAGTGATCTTTTTGTAAGGCTGACTGTCAATGATTATTCCTCATGAAATAATCGGGGAAATGATCATGTGAATTATACGATCTTTAAGCTTGTTTTCGTTGTTGAAAGGATTCAATCATGTTTCATCGTTGGTCATCACCGATTAACAACTCACGTCTGGCGCATTTGCGTGGTTTACTTCGCTCGGCCAGCTAAAGCTGCCCTCGCGAAGTAAACCACGCAGACGACGCGGACGCATCGTTGTTAATCAGTGATGAACAACGGTGAAACATGATTGAATCCCTAAATCAGAATAGGAATTTCTTCTTGTTAATACACATTTTAAAATACATTGCTATTATCAGTAGACAGCACTAAATTGTGTCTTTGGCATCTAGAAGTCTTGCTCTTTAATTCACAATACATTGTATCTTCAGTAGACACCAATACATCTTCAGCAGAGGACTTTTTTCAAAAAATATTATACAACAATATAATCATTCAGGGATCAGTAGAAGATTGCAGAGGTAGAGGGCATCCAACAACAGCATTGACAGATGACATAGCGGCAGATGCAGGAATCAGTAGAAGGTTGCAGAGGTAGAGGGCATCCATCAACAGCATGGACAGATGATTCCATTTGTTTGACTTTGTATGCTTAATACTACATAGTTCTGCAGAGTCGATATCTGAGGTGTGATCAACTCCTGGATTATACGCCACCATGCCTAGCAAGTCATTATGCGAGGACTGTAAAGTTAGGTCATTCATACAGGTTTGAATGACTTCACACTCACCTCATATTTGCTGAACATACATTTGAGGATAAGGATGTGTTAGTGCTCGACAGAGGACATAAGTGATTTGAATGAGGGGTCAAGGAGGCCACACATGTCTGGCAGGAGGAACCTTCGATCAATCGAGGAGGGGAACTACACCACAACTTTTCAAGGACTTACGACACAGCAATCAGCAAAAGACTCCTCAAAAGACCTTTCTACTGTGATGTTATACCATTAACTGTGTCATAGGTTAATAGTTCAGTGTCTGATCAGTCAGCCTGATGATGTGTCTTGGATGAGGCGTGATACTGTCACTATCGAAAATAGTAAGTCCAGATGAACAGATTTAATATTCATAAAAATAGCAAATCCAGATGAACAGACTTAATATTCATTTTTGCCAGACAGTGAAACTTGCAATGTCTGTACCACGAACCACTTGTGTTGTATACTTGGAATCAGTGTAGAGTGCAAACCCCTCCTTTGGACCTAAAATTGAGGCATTCCACTATAAATGTGCACCAAGCCTGCATGATGTGAACACCCTGTCTGATTTGGTTGAATGCGAAGGATGTCTTGGTTTTATAAGTGGCAGGCAGGACCACATCTGTGTGTGATCTGTATACAGACTGAGATATCTCCATGGTGTGTGCAATGAGAACTAAGGTGAGCAGCAAATGATTTACACTGAGGTACCAAATAGGAAAAATCAAAATGTATGAGACAGTTGAAACATGTTAATGCAAATATTATCATCCATAGCTAGAGTAATAAATCATCTTTATGATATTTCATGTTGTCTTGAGCATTTCTGTCATCACTTTAATCTTAGTCATTTTTAAATTGTTATGTCATCATTGTTATTAATGTCATTGTCTATGTCATCATCGTACTTATTGCCCCTTTGCTCCACCACTGCTACAATCACTGCTACAGTCAGTGTCACTATCAACATCAACATGATGATGATAATCATCCTCATCAACAACTTCCTTATGATTATCATTGTTGCACACCACATATCAATTTCTAATTGTTTCTTTCATTTACTTGATAAGACCAAATCAAAACTTTGTTCTCTCTTTGTAACCTCTTGAGATAATCATTAAACCTGCTTCACCTCTTTCAACAAATATATATATACCTTTCAATCTTCTGTTCTGAGAAAAATAAGAATACCTGAAGGCCCGATGAAATGGACACAGCTGTAAATAGAATGTGACGACAAATGGGGCGCTATATGTTTTGACAAATTTATGTCAACACTTTGTATGCTCAGCAACTCTTGAAATTATGTCTATAAATAATAACATCATTGAAAATTAGGCCATTTTGAATATCAAATAATCAATTGGCATGGATGGTCTAATTTACATGCACGGTGTGCTCACAACACTTGCCCCAAATACTCTATTAATTTTTTATTTAAATGGAACAATTTTGTACTAACACTAAAATCATATGTTTAATTCATTCCTATTATGTATGTGACCAAGTTATCAATGGTTAAGGGGGTACTACACCCCTGTGGTAAATTTGTGACTATTTTTGCATTTTTCTCAAAAAATAATAACACACTGGTAACAAAAGTTATACATATTTTTGGGGCAAGGAATCCAATTACTACACTGAAATTTCAGTGACTCAAGACAAGCGGTTCAGTATATATGATAGGAAACGAGGTACATGCTAGCGGTACCTTATTTCTTATCATAAATAACAAACCGCTTGTCTTGGGTCACTGAAATTCCAGTGTAGTAATTGGATTCCTTGCCCCTATATTATACATACCTTTTGTTACCACTGTGTTATTAGTTTTTGAGAAAAATGCAAAAATAGACACAAATTTATCGAGGGGTGTAGTACCCCCTTAAGCAATCTCAAATGCTAACATTAATATCGTTTTACTATCACAAATAAAAAAGGTCATTTGAAAATCTTATTTTCCAATGTGTTACTCAATTGACATGTGTGTACGACCACGGTGCAGTGGTTTCAACCAATGTACCGTAAAACCCCGTCTACAAGCATATAGTGTGCTTCTGATGAAAGCTACATTAATCCAATCGCCATTATGGAGTTTGAGCAAATAAATTACGGATCCAAGCATATACAAACAAGTATTATTTCAAGACCGATCTATTGTATTGGTATATTAACGCTTGCTTCGAATTAATTAAGGTTTTATAAAAAACACTATATATGCTTGTAGACGGGGTTTTACGGTATTTCCCCAAACTATCATTATTTGCTATAGGTAAAATATATTCTAACATTTAAATAATTTACTTACAGGTGATCTGACCTATCCTCTTCCTCTTCCCAGTCCATGGTGGACAGTGGACATAGGAAGTACCCCCGGGGTACCCCACCTCAGTCACACATACTAACTTAAAGACATAGGTCATTTTATAACAATGTAAACATAATAATGATTGTACCCTCTTGAGGCAATGAGGTACCTATGAGGATATCCTTAGGTCCATAGGGTGCACACAAAGTAGACTATCTGAAATGGTACCAATCAGGTCCAGAAGGGACATATGAGGTACCATTAATTACACATAATCAGGTACAGAAGTGTCAATTTAATAAAAAACTGAACTGAATTGAACCTAATATAATCCCTGATTACTAAAACCACAGAGTAAAGCGCTCCACAGACTCCGAGTATTGTACGTACAATATTGTATGCAACATATCTACCTTATTTAATCTATTGCCATTCTATTTCCAGTAATGTTTTTAAACATTACAACAGTAATGTTTTTAAACGTCATCAAACATTCGTTAGAACTTAAAAGTTCTAACGAATGTTTGATGACGAAAAATCGATAATATGTTACATACAATATGTAGCAGAAATATATTATCGATTTTACGTCATCAAACATTCGTTAGAACTTAAACATTAATGGAAATAGAATGGCAATAGATTAAATAACGTACATATTGTACATACAATATTTTACGTACAATAAAAAGTCTGTATACTGCTTAACTTGGATGGATTAGACATGGGTCACTCCATCTCATTCCACATGTTGATAGAGAGTACTTGAAGTACTCCTCCAGCTATAAATACAATCATTACCAGTCACAGACAAGTGGGTAGGGTGAGATGACGAGATGATGCATCATGGGCAGGCAAAGTCTATGAACTGTCAACATTTTGTAACTCTCAACAATGTACATTTTCCATGATTAAGCATTATGTTGGATTAAACTACTGTACACTTCAATATTAGGACTGTGCATAGTTTATAATGTATGATTTGTTATTTTAATTATTTAACATTATATGTGTGAAAATAATAAAATAATAAAATACAAAGTGTAAATATTTCCATTTGAATACTCAGGGTAAAAGGCCTTGTGTTAGTGCTATGTTGTTAATGGGTAATAATTTTCTTTAAGATATGGATATTCATAAGTGGTGGTAGATGAAATGATTAAAGAGTTTAACTTCAACAGTACACTAGTTTTCTCTCACCTGGAACATTTTCACGATAGTGGATCTAGTGACAACATTCCAGGTGAGAGAAAAAGAGTGTAGTGTTGAAGTTAAACTCTTTAATCGTGAAAAGTATTAATATGATTCTATTATCAAAGCCAAATTTGTGGCATCTTTTACTTGAACTTTAGAATGATTAGCTTTACACACTTGATAGTGATGCAAGTATTGGACTCTCAGGTATACCATACTACTGTAGTACTGTAAGATGCACCAAGCATCTGTAATTCCAACAACAGAATATCTGATATTCATGTAGCATCTGCATGGTGGCACTTTTGCAACAATGTAATGTTGTTCAAAGCCTAATCTCTAGTACTCTGGAGTATTAATCTCTTTAACACATCGTTTTAAATGTTGTCCGCAACCTTGTTTCTACATTACTTAAACACCTGGTAATGCACACAGATTCAACAATGGAATATTGTTCACAGCCTAGTCTCTAGATTACTTAACACCTGGTAGTGCACACAGATTCAACAATGAAATGTTGTTCACAGCCTAGTCTCTAGATTACTTAACACCTGGTAGTGCACACAGATTCAACAATGAAATGTTGTCACAGCCTAGTCTCTAGATTACTTAAACACCTGGTAGTGCACACAGATTCAACAATGGAATGTTGTTCACAGCCTAGTCTCTAGATTATTTAAACACCTGGTAGTGCACACAGATTCAACAATGAAATGTTGTTCACAGCCTAGTCTCTAGATTACTTAACACCTGGTAGTGCACACAGATTCAACAATGAAATGTTGTCACAGCCTAGTCTCTAGATTACTTAAACACCTGGTAGTGCACACAGATTCAACAATGTAATGTTGTTCACAGCCTAGTCTCTAGATTACTTAAACACCTGGTAGTGCACACAGATTCAACAATGAAATGTTGTTCACAGCCTAGTCTCTAGATTACTTAAACACCTGGTAGTGCACACAGATTCAACAATGAAATGTTGTTCACAGCCTAGTCTCTAGATTACTTAAACACCTGGTAGTGCACACAGATTCAACAATGAAATGTTGTTCACAGCCTAGTCTCTAGATTACTTAAACACCTGGTAGTGCACACAGATTCAACAATGAAATGTTGTTCACAGCCTAGTCTCTAGATTACTTAAACACCTGGTAGTGCACACAGATTCAACAATGAAATGTTGTCACAGCCTAGTCTCTAGATTACTTAAACACCTGGTAGTGCACACAGATTCAACAATGAAATGTTGTTCACAGCCTAGTCTCTAGATTACTTAAACACCTGGTAGTGCACACAGATTCAACAATGAAATGTTGTTCACAGCCTAGTCTCTAGATTACTTAAACACCTGGTAGTGCACACAGATTCAACAATGAAATGTTGTTCACAGCCTAGTCTCTAGATTACTTAAACACCTGGTAGTGCACACAGATTCAACAATGAAATGTTGTTCACAGCCTAGTCTCTAGATTACTTAAACACCTGGTAGTGCACACAGATTCAACAATGAAATGTTGTCACAGCCTAGTCTCTAGATTACTTAAACACCTGGTAGTGCACACAGATTCAACAATGGAATGTTGTTCACAGCCTAGTCTCTAGATTACTTAAACACCTGGTAGTGCACACAGATTCAACAATGAAATGTTGTTCACAGCCTAGTCTCTAGATTACTTAAACGCCTGGTAGTGCACACAGATTCAACAATGGAATGTTGTTCACAGCCTAGTCTCTAGATTACTTAAACACCTGGTAGTGCACACAGATTCAACAATGAAATGTTGTTCACAGCCTAGTCTCTAGATTACTTAAACACCTGGTAGTGCACACAGATTCAACAATGGAATGTTGTCACAGCCTAGTCTCTAGATTATTTAAACACCTGGTAGTGCACACAGATTTAACAATGGAATGTTGTTCACAGCCTAGTCTCTAGATTACTTAAACACCTGGTAGTGCACACAGATTCAACAATGGAATGTTGTTCACAGCCTAGTCTCTAGATTACTTAAACACCTGGTAGTGCACACAGATTCAACAATGGAATGTTGTTCACAGCCTATTCTCTAGATTACTTAAACACCTGGTATTGCACACAGATTCAACAATGGAATGTTGTTCACAGCCTATTCTCTAGATTACTTAAACTCCTGGTAGTGCACACAGGTTCAACAATGGAATATTGTTCACAGCCTAGTCTCTAGACTACTTAAACACCTGGTAGTGCACACAGATTCAACAATGAAATGTTCTCACAGCCTAGTCTCTAGATTACTTAAACACCTGGTAGTGCACACATGCTCAACAATGGAATGTTGTTCACAGCCTAGTCTCTAGATTACTTAACGCCTGGTAGTGCACACAGATTCAACAATGGAATGTTGTTCACAGCCTAGTCTCTAGATTACTTAAACACCTGGTAGTGCACACAGATTCAACAATGGAATGTTGTTCACAGCCTATTCTCTAGATTACTTAAACACCTGGTAGTGCACACAGATTCAACAATGGAATGTTGTTCACAGCCTATTCTCTAGATTACTTAAACTCCTGGTAGTGCACACAGGTTCAACAATGGAATATTGTTCACAGCCTAGTCTCTAGACTACTTAAACACCTGGTAGTGCACACAGATTCAACAATGAAATGTTGTCACAGCCTAGTCTCTAGATTACTTAAACGCCTGGTAGTGCACACAGATTCAACAATGAAATGTTGTTCACAGCCTAGTCTCTAGATTACTTAAACACCTGGTAGTGCACACAGATTCAACAATGGAATGTTGTTCACAAGCCTAGTGTCTAGATTACGTAAACACCTGGTAGTGCACACAGATTCAACAATGAAATGTTGTTCACAGTCTATTCTCTAGATTACTTAACACCTGGTAGTGCACACAGATTCAACAATGGAATGTTGTTCACAAGCCTAGTGTCTAGACTACTTAAACACCTGGTAGTGCACACAGATTCAACAATGGAATGTTGTTCACAAGCCTAGTGTCTAGATTACGTAAACACCTGGTAGTGCACACAGATTCAACAATGAAATGTTGTTCACAGCCTATTCTCTAGATTACTTAACACCTGGTAGTGCACACAGATTCAACAATGGAATGTTGTTCACAAGCCTAGTGTCTAGACTACTTAAACACCTGGTAGTGCACACAGATTCAACAATGAAATGTTGTTCACAGCCTATTCTCTAGATTACTTAAACTCCTGGTAGTGCACACAGGTTCAACAATGGAATATTGTTCACAGCCTAGTCTCTAGATTACTTAAACACCTGGTAGTGCACACAGATTCAACAATGAAATGTTGTTCACAAGCCTAGTGTCTAGATTACGTAAACACCTGGTAGTGCACACAGATTCAACAATGAAATGTTGTTCACAGCCTATTCTCTAGATTACTTAACACCTGGTAGTGCACACAGATTCAACAATGGAATGTTGTTCACAAGCCTAGTGTCTAGACTACTTAAACACCTGGTAGTGCACACAGATTCAACAATGGAATGTTGTCACAGCCTAGTCTCTAGATTATTTAAACACCTGGTAGTGCACACAGATTCAACAATGGAATGTTGTTCACAGCCTATTCTCTAGATTACTTAAACTCCTGGTAGTGCACACAGGTTCAACAATGGAATATTGTTCACAGCCTAGTCTCTAGATTACTTAAACACATGGTAGTGCACACAGATTCAACAATGAAATGTTGTTCACAGCCTATTCTCTAGATTACTTAAACTCCTGGTAGTGCACACAGATTCAACAATGGAATGTTGTTCACAGCCTATTCTCTAGATTACTTAAACACCTGGTAGTGCACACAGATTCAACAATGGAATGTTGTTCACAGCCTATTCTCTAGATTACTTAAACTCCTGGTAGTGCACACAGGTTCAACAATGGAATATTGTTCACAGCCTAGTCTCTAGACTACTTAAACACCTGGTAGTGCACACAGATTCAACAATGAAATGTTGTCACAGCCTAGTCTCTAGATTACTTAAACGCCTGGTAGTGCACACAGATTCAACAATGAAATGTTGTTCACAGCCTAGTCTCTAGATTACTTAAACACCTGGTAGTGCACACAGATTCAACAATGGAATGTTGTTCACAAGCCTAGTGTCTAGATTACGTAAACACCTGGTAGTGCACACAGATTCAACAATGAAATGTTGTTCACAGCCTATTCTCTAGATTACTTAACACCTGGTAGTGCACACAGATTCAACAATGGAATGTTGTTCACAAGCCTAGTGTCTAGACTACTTAAACACCTGGTAGTGCACACAGATTCAACAATGAAATGTTGTTCACAGCCTATTCTCTAGATTACTTAAACTCCTGGTAGTGCACACAGGTTCAACAATGGAATATTGTTCACAGCCTAGTCTCTAGATTACTTAAACACCTGGTAGTGCACACAGATTCAACAATGAAATGTTGTTCACAGCCTATTCTCTAGATTACTTAAACTCCTGGTAGTGCACACAGGTTCAACAATGGAATATTGTTCACAGCCTAGTCTCTAGATTACTTAAACACATGGTAGTGCACACAGATTCAACAATGAAATGTTGTTCACAGCCTATTCTCTAGATTACTTAAACACCTGGTAGTGCACACAGATTCAACAATGAAATGTTGTCACAGCCTAGTCTCTAGATTACTTAAACACCTGGTAATGCACACAGATTCAACAATGAAATATTGTTCACAGCCTAGTCTCTAGATTACTTAAACACCTGGTAGTGCACACAGATTCAACAATGAAATGTTGTCACAGCCTAGTCTCTAGATTACTTAAACGCCTGGTAGTGCACACAGCCTAGTCTCTAGATTACTTAAACACCTGGTAGTGCACACAGATTCAACAATGGAATGTTGTTCACAAGCCTAGTGTCTAGATTACGTAAACACCTGGTAGTGCACACAGATTCAACAATGAAATGTTGTTCACAGCCTATTCTCTAGATTACTTAACACCTGGTAGTGCACACAGATTCAACAATGGAATGTTGTTCACAAGCCTAGTGTCTAGACTACTTAAACACCTTAAACACCTGGTAGTGCACACAGATTCAACAATGAAATGTTGTTCACAGCCTATTCTCTAGATTACTTAAACTCCTGGTAGTGCACACAGGTTCAACAATGGAATATTGTTCACAGCCTAGTCTCTAGATTACTTAAACACCTGGTAGTGCACACAGATTCAACAATGAAATGTTGTTCACAGCCTATTCTCTAGATTACTTAAACTCCTGGTAGTGCACACAGGTTCAACAATGGAATATTGTTCACAGCCTAGTCTCTAGATTACTTAAACACCTGGTAGTGCACACAGATTCAACAATGAAATGTTGTTCACAGCCTAGTCTCTAGATTACTTAAACACCTGGTAGTGCACACAGATTCAACAGCTGCCCTTGCGAAGTAAACCACGCAGACGACGCGGACGCATCGTTGTTAATCGGTGATGAACACAACGGTGAAACATGGTTGAATCCCTTTCAACAACAAAAAAACAAGATCGTATAATTCACATGATTATTTCCCGGATTATTTCATGAGGAATGTCGGTTAATCATTGACAGCCAGCCTTACAAAAAGATCGGTGATATCTGTTGATATCAGCAATAAAACTGAATAAAACGGCAATCTTTATCAGATACTTCCAAAAATACTGAATTCAACTTGTAAGCGTGATACGCACACAGATTCCAGACATGACGAATTTTACGCGCACACGCGTAACGTGGATGTGTGCTGGCGTTCGCGTATACGCTTACTGCAAAAGTGTGGATTCATCATGGATTAACAACGGTTGGCTTCTGTACAAAAGTATAGGAAGAGTTGTTGAATGCCTAATGATGACACTGCACTGCTGACAACTAATGGTTATGATTTGAGAGTGGCAATTACATACATCTTAGTTTTTAAAAAAAACAGGTTCGACAATGAAATGAAAGCTTGGTATATACCCATGATGCATTTTTGGTGTATTATTTGAAGGAAATGATGAGTTAACACCATTTTCTTATAATTGCATATCATTTTGAATACAATGAATTGGTGAGAGAACTCATGTATTAACCTGTGTTAAATAGGAGTATGATGAAGGAAAGTGAGTTAATTGGATGTCAATGACTTTGCTTTCAGCATTAAATTATCACATCTATAGGAAGTTTTCTAGGAGCCACTGAGTCTTGACAAGGTAAGCTTAGCTCTATGAGATAGGGTAATTGATATAAAATGAAGAACTCAAATTAGTTTTGCTTGATTGGAGTCTCAATTTGCCTGATCACATCACAAAGCTATTTGCTATATTAAGGAAATAAAAGATGCAAATGAATTGTACATTGAAACACAATACTATATATGAATACCATGATATGCAATATAGATGTAATGATTATACAAGTCCCATGGGCATCCATTAATAATTATCAACATGATATGATTATGGAATTTCTTAACACATACAAACAAAATGTCAGTCTTTTGTGAAGTCACACAACAGAATAATAATAATATCATGGACTAAAGAGATAAAACAGTCTCGGCATTACCCGATGATGAGGGTTGATTGTTCCATGAAGCGAGACAGATGAAACTGCTATGCACATACCACATATTTTTATGGTCGTTTGCATAAAGTGAAGACACTATCTATCGTGTACGCAACACTGGCATGATTGTTAGACAAGCACGATCAAATGATCAGCCTTCATGATAATGCAAGAATTCACAGCACACAAAACATGTGGACTTTGACTTTGAATAATAATACCTTTTATCAAGACTTGGAAGACTAACATGTGTCTTGATATTTAACAATAAAATAATCAATTTTGGTAAAGGACAATATTTCCATTAGGGATGGAGGACTTCAGAATGGAACATAACATAATGTTACCCATAGAGGGAACACATTAAGGCACATTCCTTAATGTGGAGGAGCAGAAACAAAACTAAATATTTTATATAATTTATGTGGAGGAAGGGGTAGCATGAACATATTGAACAACTAGAAGAAGAACACCTTTTCATATCAAACAATTCTCCATTCTTCTCTGTTGTGAATATTGATTATTGATCCATTCCTTGCAAATATTTTGCAATATGTAATTATGCACATTATTAATTGGTCCACTTACTTTATTGTTTTCCTTCCCAGTGTTGGAGGAGGCCGTCCTAAATGGATAGGTTTTGAAGGTTGTGACAAAGGATTGCCAGCTTCTGCCGATAAGATGGGAACCTTCTGCTCTTTATCTCCTTTCTGGAAGCAATCACACCAACCACATAACATCGCCATGACGCTCAGCGTTAGCACAAATGCTATTGACACACACACTAGCAGTATCCAATGCTCAGCTGTAGCAAAGAAAAGAACACACCAATTGTAAATTTTTAGAGCTGTTTTACATAACTGCTTTAGTAGCCCATGACAGAGGTACAGCTATTATCAATCTGTAGTTCTTTACTGAACCACTGCAAATAGACTTTAGTATTAGTGAAGACATCCCTAGGCCATCTTCTGCACTGCACCAGCTGGAAAAAGTCACAAGTCACCACTCTCAAAGTATACACATTTCAAAAGCTGCATTGTAGAGTGACCACCGACAACGACTGTTGAATATTGCCAGGAAATTTGTACTTAACCCCTACATACTAGACACAAATATTAAGTGTAAATTTGAATAGTAAAATGGCAAATATGCTATCACAATTTCTGTTTTATTGAAAGAATACCCAATATTGGACTGTATGATTTATTCTTGTTGTATTACAGTCGCAGAATTGTATCCAATGCTTAGCCCTAGAATGTGATAGATGTAAAAGACATAAGTAATAAGTAGTCTACAACCTATTTCAATTCCCCATAATGACACTCACATTGAGAAATCCATCAATATATATTGCTTAGATTCAAAGACAGAGGTGCAGAGATAGGGGGAATGATGTTAGCATACAATTGCAGATATTATTCCTGTATATATATATATATATTACTTTAGTTCATTACTTTGTATATATATATGTATATATATTATCAACTCATATTTTACTCATATTTGGTTAGGGTCAATACGCCTATTCTCGGTCACACGCCTATTCTCGGTCAGTTAGCGATTTGAACAACCGCTGACGATCGTTGCTTTAATTTCAGCCGTGTCTTTCGAACGAATCATTTAGCCGTACCGGCGCTGCAGGTTTTGGTGACTTTTTAATATCACGGCAGCACAGTTCACCTCAAATAATAGATTTTGAGATTGTATGGTGACCTGAAATATCGGCATTTAAAAAAAAATAATGACGTCATTTAAGAGGGGATATTGTAATATAATCAGTAATGCGAAATTGTACATGCATTTTAAAGCTGTAATTTTAACAAGTTGATCCACCTGCATCGTAAATAACACCATAGCAAATGATTGGTGTTGTGTTTATGTAAATTCCCATAGAAACAGGGGTGTCCGAGAATAGGCATACGAATTCCGTTGGCATTCCTATTCTCGGTCAGTGTTCCCAAGTATGAGCTATGTTGACATTGTTGTTGCCATGTGTCCTACAAATGATCATGCATGAGCACATGAGAAGTGTTGCATTTTGCTCTGCAGGCTTAAATTAGGCCTATAGCCATTTGTCGAATACAAATGAGCGAGGAGAAATTATTTGTGACCGCCCGCCCTCCCTCCTCTACCCCTTACCCCATCCCCTAACCTGTCGTATTTTCGAGCTTTTTCGGTCGGAAAAATTGGGTCAACAATGTCACATTTCTGGCGGCAAAAATGGTTCCTGCCCTGGACCGAGAAAGGCGCTATAACTGACTTGCGCAGATTACATACACTATCTCCTCGGGCCTACACGTGCTATTAGCGCAATTTTGTCATTACTTTATATACATGTTAGCACAAATAGCACCGCTATTTTCATGGATATGCTATTTGTGCAATTGACAGTGTTATTTTTTGAGCATGAAAAAAACCATTAGGGACATTAAAAATAGCTTTAAATGTTAATTTTAGCGCAGTTATCATGGTTATGCTATTTTTGAGTTCTCCTATTACTTGGAGGGGTGTTATTAGCGCTGTTGTGCTATTCTTATGGTTAGACCTTATAGCGTGCTATTAGCGCTATGGTGCTATTCTTAAAATGGTTAGGCCTTATAGCGTGCTATTAGTGCTATTGTGCTCTGGAAATTGTTTTGGCCTTAGGCGGCATATAGCGCGTTATTATCGCAATAATGTTATTTATTATCGCAATAATAATTCTTGTACACTTGGAGGGGTGCTATTAGCGCTATTGTGCTATTCTTAAAATGACCTAGACCTTATAGCGTGCTATTAGCGCTATTGTGCTATTCTTCAAGGGGCACAACACTAAATCCTTCCGCATTTGGTGTAACCTTGTATAGTTCCGGTTAAAACTAGCGCCTGAGCAAAATGTATCAGCCTCTCGTGGGTACTAAATTCAAATGAATCGTGCTTGTTTTTATGGGAACAACAGAGTAGGATCTCAACATTAAAAAATCTATTCAATAAATGTTTCAAATCGATTATGAATTAGTGACAGGCTGTCGGAATAATATCAAGGCCGAACTGGTAAGGAGGCAAAAGTGTCGGCCGTGGCGCAAAAATTTGGACTTTCATCGCTTGGATGCTAAATTGGTCAATTTGGCGCCCCTAAGGTATGTTGCCCCCCGTAGTTACGCCACTGATCGATCTGCAGTGGTATTGATACCAAAATGAATTCATTTTCATCAGTAAAACGTGAGTTTTGGTGATTTGTATGTCCCCTACCCTTAATATTGTTATTATTTTATGTTGCTACACATGGAAATTAACCCTTTTTTTCACATTTTATGTCTATCTACCTGACAACTAATGGTTTAATTGCTTTTAAAATAATTACTAGAAAGTTAGAACAACCAATTAGCTACATATTGATACCAAAATGAATTCATTTTCATCAGCAAAACTTGAGTTTTTCGTGATTTGTATGTCCCCTACCCCTTAATATTGTCATATTTTATGCTGTTAGATATGGAATATTAACATATTTCTCACATATTATGTTTAACTACCTGACAACTAATGGTTTAAATGCTTTTAAAATAATGCTAGAAAATGAGAACAATCAAATAGCTACATATTGATACCAAAATGAATTCATTTTCATCCATAAAACTTGAGTTTTGGTGATTTCAATGTCCCCTATCCCTTAATATTGTCATATTTTACGCTGTTATTAACATTTTCGTATATTTTATGTCTATCTAGCTGACAACTAATGGTTTAATTGCTTTTAAAATAATAATAGAAAGTTGGAACTATCTATTAGCTATATATTGTTACCAAAATGAATTCATTTTCATCAGTAAGACCTGTGTTTTGGTGATTTGTATGTCCCCTTACCCCTTAATATTGTCATATGTGACGTGTCATGTCAAAAGGAGACACTTTTGGGCAGGTTATCATTTTTGAGGTTTTTACATATCTTAAATATAGATATATTTTGCTCCACAATGCCGTTTTCCCCAATGAAATCGGACATTCCTAAGTGAAGATATTGAGTTAAGTAAGTTATGGTATCATAAAATTGGAAATTGAGATATTGGCCTTTAAAAATATCATTGACAATGTTGAGAGTAGGAATTGCCTTGAATAAATGTATCAAAAAATACAAGATGCCAGTTATATTCCGGTCTGAAACTATCAGACAATATTTTAAACGTTAAGAACATTACAAATTTGCAACAAACCCAAATTGTGAAAAAATCACCCCTGGGCAGATATTTGGCTATTTCTCCATTTACGATCCTGCCCAAAAGTGTCTCCTTTTGACATGACACGTCACATATTTTACGCTTCTACACTTGAAAAATATGATATGATATTTTTTTAAATTTTTAAGTCTATACAGCTTACAACTAATGGTCATTTTGCTTTAAAAGATTACAAGAACCAAATAGCTATGTATTGATGCCAAAATGAATAAATTATAATGAATAAACATCGAGTTATGTTGGATTGTATGTCCCCTACCCCTTAATATTGTCATATTTTACACTGTTACACATTGGAAAATTAACATTTGTTCACACTTTATGTAGACCTGATGGTTTTTCTGTTAAAAATAATACTGGAAAGTTAAAACAATCAATTAGCTACATGTTGATACCAAAATGAATTCATTATTATGAGTAAAGGTTGAGTTATGGTGGTTTTTATTTCCCTAACCCTTAATAATACCATATTTGACATGGTTATACATGAAAAATTAACCTTTTCTCACATTTTATGTCTATCTACCTGACAAATAATGTTTGTTTTGCTTTAAAATAATACTAAAACATTTGAACAATCAATTAGCTACATATTAATTCCAAAATGAATTCATTATCATGAGTTGAAGTTGAGTTATGATGGTTTATATTTCCCCTACCCCTTAATATCGTTACACACGCTGCTACATGTGGAAAAGTAACTATTTTTTACATTTTCAGTCTATTTTCCTGACAAGCAGTGGTTGATCTCACCCCGCACATATAAATATCCAAAATATTATATGAATGGTAACTTACCAAACAAATTTTGGAACTTATATAGTTCAGCTGAGTGACATATTTTAATATGTTGGGGTGTTTTACGTGTCTTAAAAGACACGTAAAACACCCCAACCCCAACCCCGAACCCTATACACACCCACCCCCCCCACCCCCACCTACCCCAAAGCTACACAACACAAACCAACATGCATGCAAACATGCACTTATATAAATATTTGAACCAGAACATCACTGCTTGCCTAGACATGCTAGATATGCTTGATATTAAAAACAAAATTAAAAAATGGAGCTTAATTAATTTTGAAAATAGAAATGGGTACAATAGTAAAATTTGAAGCCAGTGCCATAAAAACACCCACCCTACGCATTGTTGTGAAAAATCTGATTTTCCACTAGTGTATGGACTGGCCACTTCCAATCATGATCTAATGAAACCTAGGTTTGCTTTCAAATAATACTAGAAAGTTAGAACAATCAATTAGCTACATAGTCATACCAAAATAAATTCATTATTATAAGTAAAAGTTGAGTTATGGGGATTTATATCTCCCCTGCCCCTTAATTTTGCCCTATTTTTCGTGATTTTATGTGATTATACGTCCAGGACCTGTAAAAAAAAAGTGTTACCACAATTTGAGACCACTGCCTACCTAGCAGTGATCTAGAGGGTCCATACTAACTACCTATGGTGTCAAACCTTGTATGTAGTGGGGTGAACGAGCTCCTTATTTAGGGCCCTGTGTGATCTTGCTCCTGGACTAGTCGGGCGTGCCGCCGCATTCCGCTGTGCGCTCCCACAAAATAGGACCACCTCGGACCCCGATCGGATGGTACGAAAATTTTTGCCAAAAAACCGTTTTGAAAGGATCGCTCCTTGTCAATATATCTGAGAATACTGCACGCAGTATTTTTATTATGCGTTTAAGTTATCAAAACCGCATCATACCGATCAACCAGGCTTCCAAAGAGAATGACCGAGAATAGGTATAGAAAAACTATACGGTGACCGAGAATAGGAGTTTAGTGACCGAGAATAGGCGTTGTCGTCAACTTTGACCTTTTGACCTTGTACTTCCAATACAAGTTCAATGGAAGATGTCATGCAGGGTATGTTAAACTGGATGTTGTGGGGAATACACGTTCCCATATAGCTAACTTTTATAATCATTTACGCAAGAAATAGAGCGGGTTGTTTCTTAAGTGACCGAGAATCGGCGTATTTACCCTACACCAAAATTAAATTCAATCTTTTTAAGGCTAATAAAAACAAGTTTCTCCCATAGGTGGCCTGAAAATGTAAAATGCATTTTTTATTTAGTTTTTATTTCTAAAGTCAGGTATACACAACACAAATATTTATTGTCAAATCAGTGCACAGTAGGGTACATATGATTTTGATGGGATATTTAGCAATTCCCTATTGCTTGTAAACACAATGCATGTGACAAATATCTTTTGAAAAAATGTTGTCATGAATTTTTGCTTAAAATTATCATTTTGTTCTTCATTTCTCAATTAAAAAGAAGTGCAGTAACATTGCTCCTGAATATGAAAAGAACACGGCCTAGGAGAAACAAATCTGTTAAGCCTAATGAAAAGAGTTTAAGGACTTGGATAGCAACGTTTGCATAGTATTTTTTGTGGGACCTGAGAGCACATCAGACACACCAAATTGTATTCTGAATGTTAGGTCAAAATTTAAAATGACAGACAGCTTTTCCTCCCAGCTACGTTTCAAACAATCAAACTTATCTGATATCATCTGGACATTCCTCGCATTCAGAATGCAATTTGATGTGTGATGTGATGACCATGGTGCAAACATTGCTATCTCATCCCTTCATTTTATCATGACCCCGGGATCATGACCTGCATTCTGCCAGATATGTGTGTGGAATTTTGCAAGGCAAGGGGCCAATGTCTTGATTCCACCAAATGCAGAATCTTATCAATATGCAATACATATTTAAAATATTTCACCAATTTTCCCCACAACTTTAAATGAGAAATGATTTTGCTAAGTTTGGAGGTATATACACGACTCCTAAAGAAGACTATTTTTGAAGCAAAAAGGAGATACTAAGTGTTGTATGTTTTACAAAATATGTAAATGTATGAATATTCTCAGCCAACAAAGCAAGAAACATATAACTTTGACATCATAAACTATGAGGGTAGTGAGGGGTGTAAAAGACAAAACACAAAACTGATTCAAAGGGAACATGTCTAGAACACCAATTAACAGAGTGCTACTTTTGAATGAATGTCACATCTTTCTGTGGATATTGGTTCAAAATCTTGACTGCACTCGCAGACTGCACTTCATACTGCATAATATCTCCCAAGTACAAATTTCCCAAGAATTTTGCACATTGGAGTACTGAAAATGTCATCATATATGCATCTAAGTTGATTATCCTTAGAATTGTGATAAATCAGTACTTACCGATGCTCTTAAAGAGTGATGTGACTACCTTTCATGACATTGAACTTGGCAAAGATTGAATTGATGGATATATTGATGATTACTTATTTTTATATCTTTATTGTGTTTAAAGGAACATTCAGAGATATTCTGTGCATAATTGTTCGCCTAACTGGTATAAGAATTGGCCAATAGAAATAAATAGATCAATGTGATGATAATAGATCATTTTTTTAATTAATTGGGCTATTCCAATTAAAATCCATATTCCCCTATGGTAGATATAACCTTAATCTCCCACAAAGAGGGTGTAGATTTCAAATGTAGGCACCCATTTAGGTAACCTTATTTGAAATTCACACCCCCTGTGTTGGAAATTAATGTCATGTCTTCCATTGTAAGGATTCAATTGGAATATCCCAATCACTTTGACTAAGTGTCTGCTTGTTTTCACTGATGCCGTCTGTTGGCGTATGTTGTCAAGTATAGTTTCTAAATTCCACTGTGAAACTAATTATTTGTTCTGATGATTAGCTCAAAATATGAGTTTAACTAGAGTGGTTCTCGACTTGCGCCGTTCTCGACGCAAAGCGTCGGCCGCAATGCCTCCACCTTGAGGTGTATCATTTTAACCGGTGCAATTTCACTAAAATGTTGACTGTACCCACCAAGTTTCATGCCCATACAACAGTTTAGTAACTTGACCTTAGATGACCCCTGGGTGACCTTGGATGACCCTGGAATAACCTTCCAAAAATTTGACTCTAAATGTTGACTGTACCCACCAAGTTTCATGCCCATACGACAGTTTTTAGTAACTTGACCTCAGATGACCCTGGATGACCCCAAAATGACCTTCCAAAATTTTGGCTCTAAATGTTGACTGTACCCACCAAGTTTTATGCCCATATGACAATTTTAGTAATTTGACCTCAGATGACCCCTGGGTGACCTTGGCTGACCCCAAAATGACCTTCAAAAAATTGGCTCTAAATGTTGACTGTACTCACCCAGTTTCATGCCCATACAGCAGTTTTTGCTAATTTGACCTCAGATGACCCCTGGATGACCTCGGGTGACCTTGACCCGCTGACCAATACAAACTTGTTCTGTCTAGGGTCAAGATGCACCCACCCACCAAGTTTGAGGAACGTGCGCCCCTAGTCTCCGAGAAAATGGTATTTTGCTTCTTACGCATAAATTATGCAAATTAGGTACTTAATTACCATATTTTGTGCTGAAAATCTAATCAGGTCAAGAACCTCTGTGGCCCCGCTACTCCCCACCAAGTTACGTCACTGTACCCCATACGGATCTCCAGATAATCTGTTCACAAGGTATTTTGCTTATTACGCATATTACGCATACATTATGCAAATTAGGTACTTAATTACCATATTTTGCGACGAAAACCTCCTATAATTTGAAGACCCCCAATGACCATCCCTCCACCAACTTGCATCACTGTACGTCTTACCAGTTCTGAGAAATTGCACTCGCAAGCTCGGACGGACAGAGAGACAGAGAGACAGACAGACGGACAACCAGGAAACATAATACCTCCGGTGGAGGCATAATTATAAAGGGTATATGGCTCGTCAAACTCCTGAATGCCGGTTTCATACTTTCCTGTCGCTTGCCGTTTTAAAGATAATTTAGCTTCACTGCGCAGTCGCAACAGAAATGCCAGCGGTGACCAGCAGCAAGGCCATATATCAATCACTCCACCGCTTTGCCCACTGTCAGCATCACTCCAATACGATTTGGAGCAGTGCTGAGCATCAAGAGTGGCTTTCAGAGTCATGCCGCTGCCGCTCAGTGGTGTGTCGCTCTGCTTGCGGATAAGTGCAAGCGGCATGATGAAGCGTCGCTCTACTCAGCGGTAAGCGGCAGAAGTATGAAACCAGCATAAGAGTTGTTTGCATATTTTTATGGAGACAAATTAATTCAAACATTTCCCCCTTCCCCCACTGTTTCCTCAAGTCTCTTACTATTCAACACAGTTAACTAAAAGAAAAGGAGGCTACCCAGGCTTTGTAAAGGTTATGCAACATATGATGTAATATTAACACTCCAGTTGTTTAAACTTGAATCACATTACCACAAATAGAACAGCAATGATTGTTGTTTCTTGGAAGGAGAAGGATTGATGTAAATGTATCTGTTGAAGTAGTTACATGTTCCTACAAGTTTGATTAGATCACAAGTTACAGTAATTACTATAGTCTGGTTGCCTTCCTCGAGGCAGTCATTTAGATATTATTTTTTATTGTATCTCTGAAAGTAATGATGATAAGTAAACTGGGCTCAAAAAGAAACTTATAATTTTTCACAAGGTCATATCTTAAAATCCTGTCCATAATAATAAACTGGAATTGCACACAGGATTACTTCAATACTCTACTCTAAACACTGGTCAGTAACCAAACAGTTGTCCAACTGACACAACAGCAAAATGCACTGACATGGAACCGATTCCTGGACCACATTCACAGCCCAATAATTGGCACCCAACACAAGAAATCTGTGAGTAAGTGGAATAGTGGTTACGGTTCGCTATCTCTAAGGTTCGCTATCTCCAAGGTTCGCTATCTCTAAGGTTCGTTATCACTAATTACGAAAGAGGTCCGCTATACCTAAGGTTCGCTATCACTAATTTTGAAAAAGGTTCGGTATTTCTAAGGTTCGATATCACTAATTTTAAATAAGGTTCGCTATCTCTAATTTTAAATAAGGTCCGCTATCACTAATTTATTGAAGGTTCGCTATCTCTAAGGTTCGCTATCACTAATTTAAAATAAGGTCCGCTATCTCTAATTTTAACAATCCCGGTATCCCTAAGGTTCGCTATCTCTAATTTTAAATAAGGTCCGCTATCTCTAAGGTTCAGTAATCTCTAAGGTTCAAGCTATCTCTAAGGTTCGCTATCACTAATTTCAAATAAGGTTCGTTATCTCTAATTTTAAATCAGGTTCGCTATCTCTAATTTTAAATAAGGTTCGCTATCTCTAATTTCAAATAAGGTTCGCTATAGCGGTCCTTATTTAAAATTAGAGATAGCGGACCTTATTTGAAATTAGAGATAGCGGACCTTATTTAAAATTAGAGATAGTGGACCTTATTTAAGATTAGTGATAACTAACCTTAGGTATAGCGTAACCTTAATCGAAATTAGTGATAGCTAACCTTAGAGATAGCTTAACCTTAATTAATTAGGGATAGCTAACCTTAAACAAAATTAGTGATAGCGAACCTTAGGTATAGCGGACCTTTATTGGAATTAGTGATAACGAACCTTAGAGATAGCTTAACCTTCAATAAATTAGTGATAGCGGACCTTATTCAAAATTAGTGATAGCGGACCTTATTTTAAATTAGTGATAGCGAACCTTATTTTAAATTAGTGATATTGAACCTTAGAACTAGCGAACCTTATTCTAAATTAGTGATATCGAACCTTAGAAGTAGCGGACCTTTTTTTAGGTATAGCTTAACCCTTTTCTCTATTAGAGATATCGGGATTCTGATCTCCATAGACTTTACACGTTAGTGATAGCGAACCTTAGAGATAGCGAACCTTAGAGATAGCGGACCTTAGAGATAGCGGGATGTCACCGGAATAGTGTGGAACAAGACCTGTTTCTTGAAGAAAGTGTGTGAAAAGTAGAAGCAGTCCTGTTCCACACTATTCCATTTACTCTTTGGAAATTATCACTGTGTAAGGATATTGTATGCATTCTCGCAGATTTCTTTTTCTGGGTGCCAATTATTTGCCTGTGAATGTAGTCCTGGAAGGTGTGCCATGTCAGTGCATTTTGCTGTTGTGTCAGTTGGACAACTGCTTGGTTATTGACATGTGTTTAGAGTAGAGTACTGAAGTAATCCTGTGTGTTCTAAACTTGTCCGACGGCGAACCCGCTAAAAACCTACTAATTGTTATGAATCCCCGTCGTAAAAGCCTATCCCACAATCCTGTGTGTAATTTCATTTTTATGGACAGGATTTTAAGATATGACCTTGTGAAAAATTGGAAGTATCTTTTTGAGCCCAGTTTATATAAAAGTATACATTTTCAGAAAGGGTATGACACAAAGAATCCAACTTGTATAACAGATTCCTGCAAAAAGTGAGCAGTTTTTCCCCGGGGGGCTGAAGAAAAACCTATTTTGCCGCCCCTTCCTCAACAGCCCGAAAAGGTTGCCCCAATTTTTTTTACGGTCGTTTGAAAAAGTGAAAAGCAAAAAAAAAAAAAAAAAAAAAGATTTATAGGCTAATCGCCCAAAAAGCAACACATTTTTTTTTCTTTACTAATTCTTTTGCCGCCCTTCTTCTTCCGCCGCCCTTCGATTTTGCTGCCCCCAAAATATGCGCATGCCTAATGTTTGTATTTAAAGTAATAATTATAGTTGAATTGTCAAAAATGTCTCCTTTGGCCTCCATGGACCAGATCGTGTCACATACCCGGGTCACATATATAGATGCTTGCTACAATATGATGTATTTTGACAAACAATTTGTTTGGTGTAATGATGATTCAAGTTTTCAATTTTCATTACCGCTTTAACTATATATGCATCGTCAGGCCATCGCACCTACACATTCTGAGTTTTATTAATAAATAGAGCTGGTAATTTGAACATGTTTCCTGTTACATATCAACCAAACCATTGAGTATACATCAATTATCTATGGGAAATCACGCAATGAGCAGGAACTACTATGTAAACATTAAGTATCTTATTAAGCTGTATTTTGTAAACCAATTTGGGTGTTCTTCTATTGTAGTGAATCTATTGAGTCAATAAATATTGTGGGTGAATATTTAAGGGTACAATGTTACTTTACTTTTACATTACATGTATACATTGACAAATTTTCTACCAAAAGAGAATAGCACAGGTTGGAGAAAACTATAACCGGAACAATAAAGGTGTTGTTTAGTGATGCCTTATTTATTATTTCCTACAAAAGTACAGTACCGTAAATATAGCCTACACTATTTTAAAAGCAAGGACTTATTTCCAAAATACCTAAATTGTTGTAGTTTATGAACAATAAATTAATATTCATTATCAGCTGTGAAAAAGCACTCTTTTGGGTCAAATTTAAAATAAGAATGTATTCACATAGAAATGCATCAAGTTACTAGAGAATAAACACCTTTTGTGAAATTAAATGTTCACAAAATTTAGAGGCGGATTTTCACATAATAGCTTGCGTGTGGGTTTTACCCTTAGGGCAAGATCAGTGTGGGTTTTTTCCTGTGAGGAAAGTATCGTGTCGATTCACAAGATGCGCTTTTAACAAACATGAGTAGCTGAACCATAGATCCTAAACCATTCCCACGCCAAAAACTCCCACAAAATGAACAGAATTTGCCTCCTTCTCCCTCTAGTCAGTGTGGTTTTGTGTGGGTTAGTGTAGTGGTCTTCTCACTCGCTTCTCACCACTGTGGCTGAATTTGACTAATAATAATAATAAAATAATAATAAAACAGCATTTATCCACGCTTTCTGGATACTCATCCCTCAAAGCACGCCACAGGTGCAAGTTGACCTCAATGCTGAGTGTGACAGACAACGGGCCCAGGCTGATCCCCTGCTCTTTACGAAAAGGCCTACAACTTTTACATGTCCAGATATTGCTTGTCTGGTACACGAGACCACCATTTCGGTGACCATTTCTAGACAGGCATATAAGAACAGCTTTTTTGAAAACTGCCTGAAAAAGTGTGTGCACTCAGCCTTAAAAGGTCCAAAACAGGCTGAAAAATTTGGACAACAAAATTGCCTGAATTCAGGCAAAAGCCTGAAAGTTCTCATGCCTGCTAGATCATCAAGTGAAATAAGATCTCACTAGGATCTAGTCATTTTGACCTGCAAATCTAGTCAAAGGATATGACTAAAGCCGTGTTCAGACGCATTGGTTTACACCCGGCGGAAGGTCGGAGGATGGTCGTGGTAAGCACTAGTCGGCGGAAGGTCGTGGGAAATGTCGGAGTAGTACCAGTGTGAACGCTAGTTGTGCTAAGCTCCTCCGACCTTCCCACGACCGATTTACTCCTGACTTTTGTCAGGAGTAACGTGTAAACACGACCTGGTGGGTCGGAGTAGCTGCCCGTGTGCACAAGTATAACACGACGAGTCGGAGTAAGGTGAACTTTCACAATGAGCTGGTGACTTTTTATTTGCTTTTTGTGAAAGATCACCATTAAGCAAGATGCAAATAGTGCTCGATGCGATGTTCATCAATGCACCAATTTCATACTTTTTCATCATTCTATTTGCCACTGAGCTCCTCGCTGTTGATCATGTTGATGGGCAAACAGTATTGATGCAAGGGGTAGGCGTGGAGAAATTAGTAGTAAAATGTCAAAAAAAAGTATTTAAAAGCAGAAGAACAAATTGCGGCTGACAAAAAAAGTAAAACACTGTCAACAGCAATTTGTTTTGAAATAATAAATAAACAAATTTCGTTTGGGCGTTTCGATGATACCCAATCATATTGGAACTCGTGCCAGTTGTTGAAAGCAACGACATGTATGCATCACTGCCACTTTACTTCCAGCAGTTACTCCGAGTATTCAATGGTCCCCTGCGAAGGTTGTGTTAAATTTGTCTGCGAGCCCATGGTAAAGTAGTCGGAGTAAGCATGTGTGAACGTGTGTGTGTGAAATTAAGTAAATTCTTTGGAATGCCGGTGTAAATTTACGCCGAATAGTACCCACGTCTGAACATGGCTTAAGAAACATAAAATAATGACTAGATCTGGTCAATTTGACTAGATCCCCAAGTAAAATATCACTTTATGTGGTCATAGTCATTTTGACTAGAAAAATCTAGTCATGTCAGATACTGTATGGGAAAACACAATATGCCTGGAAATGCATCATCTGCTTCACGCTAAGAGAGGAACACTCTGACTCATCACTGTGGTGTTCTATCAGAGAAGATTTATAGGCATTCCCATAATACTAGTGGAACATCCGGATACTTCAGAACCAGTCTATAAATTTCAATTGAATGAAATGAGGGACAGGTCTCTGATTCGATTCCACAGCCATTCATATCTATCACCTGTTTTATTGTATTACATTGTATCAAGAGAATTGGCCTGTGGTACCTTATAGAGGGCAGAATGTTATTTAAATAAGGATGACTCTGTCATGAGTGACGTCATATTGCAAACCCTCTATACAAGCGGTGCAATTTTCACAAACATGAGTTGGTAAAGTGGCACCATGCAAAGACTCTCGTGAAATTAAACAGTCCACAAAATTTCACTAGTAATAGCTCTGTTCTGGGTTTTAGCCCAAAGGAAGGATAACTATTCATGTCCTTGGATCAGACAGCCCTGATACACAGAGATGTGCTTTTGACAAACATGAGTAGGTAGAACAGCACTTCGGACGTGCTCGTCTTTAAGCATTAGAGATCAACAAATGAGAAACCCCAGATTGTTATCTATTAGTATCTGTCAAGTTTTTAAAACAGATTAGTCATGAAACCATCTTTGTCCTCCCTAGTAAATATATAGAGTACCTGTTAACATGGCAGATACTGCCTTCTTACTTGCAAAGAGGGTGCATTTTAAATCAATAGCTTCCAGAGCAAAAATAATATTAGAAAACATTTATATAAAATATAAGCTGTGAAATTCTATTCAAGTGTGCTTCTTTAAAAACAAAATATTTTATTTTCTATAAACAAAAACACACATTAGATGACACATTCTGTTCAAGTACAATTCTTCTAAAACCATGACATTTCATGACAATTCTGGAAATTGCAATCCATTTGAAATCAAGGCTAAGTATTTTGGCTTCATTGGTGATAGGAAGTGCATTGATTGATTCATTATTGGTATATTGACTGAGTATTGCACAGGTGGTTTGGCAGGTGAACACTTATTACATAAATGTCAAAATGTATTCATATCAATGGATTTCATAACTAAACCAACTCTGGTTATTGTTTTATATGTTGGTTAATATCTACAATTTTTATTGGCCAAATTGTGGCCCAAAGGTGAAATTACATTGTGGAAAAGAAAAGTAAGAGGTTGATTTCCTAAATACTATCTGATGGCTGGCCATATTTATGTTTAATATCATTATTTTAGCAATATAGTAAAAAAAAATTTGCTTCAAATGTTGACAGTGATATTTTTACTTTAGTGTATGCTTGCTGCTGCTATAATATGTTAACTTTCCAGTATCTGCTATCTTATCTTTTAAGTATCTGCAATTACAATGATATTTGTCAAAAAAGTTCCTATCCTTTTTTGTATAGTGGTAAATCACCTGAGGATTTGGTCACACTTGGTGGTTTTGGTATGGCGGTGCTCATGGCTGACATGCACATTTAAAAATATGCACTTATAAATATAGTCTAATCTAACTGTCTATACTGATGATAGCAATGTATTGAAATAGATGGGATCTACTGCTGATTGCAATATACTGGTTTATCTAATATTTGCCATCTACTACTGACTGACTGTAAAAAGCTTTGTACTGTGCTGTTCTCTACTACTGACAGTAACATGTTGATTTAGTATCTGCTTTCCATTAAATTGATGGTCAGCTTAAAATCCTACTATCTCCTCAAACCTCCCATCATCTCCAATTTAGTGGCAGCCATTGGTGTTCAACATTTATGTCCATTTGATTTTTTTGATTAAATAATAATACATTTTCAACAGTTTCACAAATGTCAGGACAAGTTTATTCCTGTTTTCATGACATCTCAATCCATTGATGTCCTTGAGCTCCTCAAGGATATCAATGGTAAAAAGGCTACTGGCTTGGATAACATCAGCCCTAAGCTCCTCAAGTTTGGTTTTGCGCAGCTATGTAGACCTTGGCCTACATCATGAATATCAGTCTTTCCTCTGGTGTTGTCCCCTCAGCCTGGAAAAAGAGTAGAGTCTCCCCCATATTTAAGGAGGGGGATCATCTCGACACCAGTAATTATAGGCCCATTTCGGTGATACCTTCCTGCATGAAAGTTTTTGAAAAATTGGTTCATGGCCAAGTTTACAAATATGTCTCTGATAAAAATCGATTGTCTTCAAACCAATCAGGGTTCAGGGCCATGCACTCTACCCAAACTTGCCTTCTGGAGGTCACAGATTATTTGCTCGACAACTTCAACTCTGGGCTTTACACGGGCGTCATCTTTTTAGATCTGAAGAAGGCTTTCGATACCATGCACCACAAAGTCCTTCTTCATAAACTCCAGAGTTTTGGTGTGCATGGCCATGAACTCAGATGGTTTGAATCTTACCTTTCTGATCGTCAACAGGTTACTAAAATAGGTGATAATGTGTCTAGTCCAGCAGCAGTCTAGTTTGGCGTCCCCCAAGGATCAATCCTTGGACCCCTTCTTTTTACGCTGTACATTAATAACCTTGCCAATGTTGTCACTGACACTAACTCTAAAGTCACCTTATATGCTGATGACACAGCTATTTTTGTTACGGGTAAGTCTGTCAGTGACATCAATGACAGAATGAATACAGAAATCAGTAAGGTTGCCAAGTGGCTTAACAAAAATTATCTCACCCTCACTGTAAAAAAGACCAAGGCTATGCTTCTATGTACTCAACAAAAAATGTCTCGTAGAAATGATGATTTGAAGGTGTATATAAATAATGCTTTAATTGAAAATGTGTATAAATTCAAATATCTGGGTGTTTGGCTGGATCCAGCCCTAAACTGGAATGAGCAAATTAACAAAATCTGTAAAACTGTTTTTAACGTAATGGTCTGCTGCGAGACTCAGAAAGATTTTACCTCAAAAAACCCTCAATCTCCTGTATAAAGCTCTTATTTTACCTCACATGGACTACTGCGACTCAGTGTGGGGAAATGCTGGTAAGTCCCTACTGAAAACGCTTGACAGGTTGCAAAATACTGCTGGCAAAATAATTCTTGGTCTTCCACGCAGGTACCCCACTGATGTTCTTCTTAATACCTTGAAGTGGGACAAACTTGATGATCGTCGCAATATCCACCTTAACATCATGGTCTATAAGAGCCTTAGCAACATCCTCCCACTGCCTTTATGTAACATCTTTTCCACAGTTAGTAACAGTCATAGCCACTCCACTATGTCCGCATCCCAAGGTAATCTTGTCCCTCCAACTAACCGAAGTGCTTCTGCCAAAAGGAAATTCTCCTCCAGAGGTGCACTGTCCTTTAACCTTCTTCCTACCAGAGCCAAAAATTTGTTGCCAGCTACAGTCGGTTATTTTAAATATGCTTGCAAGTAAATTTCACCTTATGATGTCCCATAGTGCAATATCACTGTTTTTATATATCATTGTTGTTTGTATGTAAATTTTATGCCGAGCTGGTCTAGTTATACCCGCATGCGAAGCATGGACGGGTATCTTCCCATCCTGTGGTTTTTTCTCCTCCGTCCATCAAACACATCATTCTGTCAAGGCTAGCGCTAAAACTACAAGGGCCCCAGGTCCCATATGTGGTACACTTATGGGCCTTACCCCATAGAAGTGCCTTTTGCCCATCTTGGCCCCAGAGGTCAAAGGTCACGGGCTCCAGGGGCCCAAATGTGAAAATACAAAGCATGCCGTTTCTAATCAAATGAAGCAGCCTCAGGGCCCTGAGTTGGTACACTGATAGACCTAGGGGTACTCTATATTTACAAATATACAAGAGCCCCATATGTTATATATTATGGGCCCCAGGGGCCCAAATGTTAAAATATGGTGCAACAGATTGACAAGCCTAGCTCTATAAGTATAAGATGAATAGGGCTCATATGTGGCATATGTATGGGCCCTAAGTTGTAGATGTGCCTTTTGCCCATTTTGACCCCATATGTACAAGGCTAGGGGCCCCAGGGGCCTAAATGTTACGGCCGGCCGTTTCTCAGCAAATAAAGTAGCTACAGGGTTCAGATTTGGTACACAGATAGGTCTTTAGTATTATATTGTCATATGTATATATAACCCCCATATGTCACATAATATGGGCCCCAGGGCCCCAAAAGCTAAAACATAGGGCCGGCCGTTACTCAGTAAATAAAGCAGCTACAATGCCCAGCTTAAGTTTTCTGATAGTACTTGAGATTTATACTTCAACATATGTACATGAGCCCCATAAGTAAAATATTATGGGCCCCAGGGCCCCACATGTTAAAACAAAGGGCCGGCCGTTTCTCATGACATAAAGCAGCTTCAGGGCTCAGAGTTTGTACACAGATTGCACCTGAGAATTATATAGTTACAGGGTGTCCCAAAAAAAAGAGGCCCCACATTGCACCGTCTTTTTCTCCTATTTCTGAAAAGTTGATCAAATATATTTTGGTATATAAAGAAACCTTAAATCGTTAGCTTTAATAAACCAAAACAATTATTTCAATCGGCTCATAACTTTTGAAGATATGTCCTTTTAAAGAAATGTATCCGTTTTCACTCTGTCCACGGAGGAGGTTTGGCTACTTCAAAGATTGAAAAGTGCATATACCATGCATGAATATAAAACATTCCTCGATGATAACTTTATAAAATAACAACTTTATTTTAGGGAATGGGCTTTACAGGTGGGCTTATGGGCTATGGATTTTGTTAAGTGTCATTAATTTGGGCGAAATTGATGTGGGATGGGACTTCTTTTGCTATACTTGCAATTACTTCTGTTTTTCTCGTTTCTTGCTTTCTTTTTATTGACAACATAAGTCATTTCTCTTTTTGGAATAAAAGGTAGCCCTGAAAAGGGCTGTTTAGTTTGTCTTTGGTTCTTTTGAAGTGAGTTTACTGTGCTGCTCTGCCCTCTACCTGGTTGCCTCCATGACGAATACAGGTTTCAGCCCTAGTTCTCATTGCATTAATTGCGTTGCGTACCATCATTGTGCGCCGGATACTTGCGAATGCTGCAGAAATACGGGGTTGCGAAGATGTTTGAAGCTAGCTGGTGATCCTCACTTATAGTGAATGCTTTCCCAAGCCTAATGCTATTATCTATCCATGTCATTAACTGTGCGTTTCGTTTAAATATTTGATGTAGCTAAACCTCATCCGTGGACAGAGTGACAAACGGGTACATTTCTTAAAGAGGGCATATCTTCAAAAATTGTGAGCCGATTGAAAGAATTGTTTTGGTTTATTAAAGCTAACGATTTAAGGTTTCTTTACATACCAAAATATATTTGATCAACTTATCAGAAATAGGAGAAAAAGAGGGCGCAATGTGGGGCCTCTTTTTTTTGGGACACCCTGTATATGTACATATGAGCCCCATATGTCACATAATATGGGCCCAGGGCCCCAAACGCTAAAACATAGGGCCCTTCGGAACTCAGTAAATATAGCAGCTACAGTGCCCAGCTTGAGCCTACTGATAGCACTTGAGAATTATACTTCAACATAATTATGTACATGGGCCTCATAAGTCAAATATTATGGGCCCCATGGCTCCAAATGTTAAAACAAAGGGCGGGCCGTTTCTCATCAAAGAAAGCAGCTTCCGGTCTCAGAATTTGTACACAGATAGCACCTGAGAATTATATTGTTACTAACACCCACACACCCATCCACCCCACACACGTAGGACTAAACAGACAGATCATATCATATCATAATTGGAAATACCAGCGTGAAGCGTTAAGGCTGTTCCAGTTAAATTACATACCCATTGGCTGTTCCATTTACTTTACATACTCCCTCTGAAATGTCCCCTAAAATGGCTGTTCTGTTTAATTTACATACTCTCTCTGAAATGGCTGTTCCATTTAATTTACATACTCCCTCTGGAATAGTTTCCCCCTAATCATATTGCATAGCCTCACCGTGAGTAAGAGAGACTGACAACAGCAACCTATGGAGAGTAAGAGAGACGACTCCCCTGGGAGGGGACTTTTTACAATTTCTTTATTTTAAGTGCTACGACAGTGCAACCTACATTCAATTAAAGCTTGTGACTTGGACTTTCACTTTTTTCACATTTTCTGCCCAATTGGACGACTTTTTACAATTTCTTTATTTTAAGGACTGTAAGTTTGGGTACACCGATAACATGCGGGTATAGTCGTATTTGTGTACAAATATATAGCCTTCTAGTTTTTATTGTATTCCTAATTTTGTTAAATTGTGCAATCTGATATTATACTTAATGAAATGTATTTTAATATGTATTGTTTATTTTTTGATGTTTTAAGTTTGACCCCTGGGCCAAACTGAAAAACAGTGTTTACACTGAGTTTTGTTACCCAGGCAAAAGAAGTTTTAATAAATAAATAAATAAATAAATTGGGCTATTCCAGTTGAACTCCATACACCCCTTATGGGAGACATGACCTTAATCTTCCACACAGGGATTTCAAATGGGGCTACCTGAATGGGCAACTCCTTTTGAAATCTACATTTCATGTGTAAGAGATTAAGGTCATGTCTTCTATATGGGGTGTATGAATTTCACCTGGAATAGTCCACTATTAGTCCAGAGGCCAATGTAGTCCCAATCAACACATCATGTACGTCGTATATACATGCCTACCATTTATATTGTTCATATCCTTTACAAGATTCCCTAATAAAAACCTCATTTGCCCTTGATATATATGGTCGAATCCAACCAAAAGTGTTCACGGGCCAAAAATAAAAGTCCAAAATAAAAATGTCTCCACAATTTTTTCCTTTCGCCCATTGATTGAAGGCATGTTGGCCTTATAGGAACCAAAAGTGCCATTACTAATCTTAAAAATAAATCCAGGACGTGTGATAGTAAATGTGACATCAAAACCCAATGTTACCTACGAATACCACTAGGATGCTTTCACTATCGCAATACTAATCAACCTAAAACAAATGGAATATTCCCATTAATGCTTTTTTTCGTGTAATGTAGACCACAGGGTGTCAGGAAAATGCTAGCTCAACCAGAAAATATTTGTTTTCATTTTTATAACGTGATCAATATGATCTTTTTCAATTTATGCTAGTGTATTTTTGAAAATGAAGTTTAGGTCAGTTTCTGTATTTTATTGATCAAATGAGTATGAATCAATTTACATAGTGTATAAGAAAGAGTGGGATATCTGTTTTCAGGAATATTAGGAACTATAAGCATACACCTAACACTTTATAAAATGGTAGGTGAAGAAACCCGGGTATTCATAGGTAACATGATCGATTTAACAATATCTATATTGAGTTTAGAGGTTCAAATGTTGCTATTATGTTAATGAATGAATAAAATGGTAGTTTTTAGATCTGTTTCAGATGCTACGTCGAAATGAATAAATGTTATTAACTTAGATCAACATTTTTTTGATGCTTTTAGCAAGATTTTGAACACTTCATTTTGATATACAAGTAGTTAAACAGCAAATTTACATAATAAATAATTGTTGAATGAATCCGTATATGGGTAATAATATTGACCAGGGGTACCGCTTAAAGTTTTTGACAATTAATTTCCATTGGTAGGGACACTTCATTACACATGTCATGTATTATGCTGTATTCGTAAGTAACATTTCAGTATTTGTAGACTTTATAGACTTTTGGTGGATATCGCAATCAAATCTTCATTTTATAAAGCACTTTGAATGTATTATTTTCTTTATGTGTGTTTATTGATACTAGAGACCCTATCATGTATTAATAATGTCGGTTCACAGCGGTTGGATGAGGATTGAAGTAAAAAACAAAGGCATTAAAAAGACTTTAATTTGCTTGATTGCACACAGATCGCTTAAAAATCGTTATTACATACTTGTGAAATCTATCTTGGAGTCAGTTACATCTTGTGGCCTTTCGTTTGACTGCAACTACAATCAGCTTTATACCAAGGTCCGTCACGGTGTTGTTTAGATCATGAGACAATAAAAACAGTCGTTTTGTCCATGGTATTCGTAGGTAACTTTAGCGAAAATGTTAAAAGTTACCTTGAATAAATCAATTTGGACACAAATTACTCAGAAGCCTGAAGGTCGGTAAACATTTAAAACGATCCACACATGACAGCTAACAAATCCAACTATTTATCCCCTTCTAATCTTCCTCGAATCTGATTTTTCTTTCAAATGAGCAGACCGTCGTCTATTTCACTACATATTTTTCAACAATTAAACCACATTTAGTTTTACATGGCAGGCATGCATATGAATTTGCAACTTTCATTGACATATGATTTGATAGCGAACATACAGGCCTTCTATATGTACCAATATGGGCATTGGCATGAATGGCGGTGTTTCACAATAGTGTCGTGATGTCAAATTGTATTCATAGGTAACATTTGGTTACCGAAATTTACCTACGAATACTTGCTTTTATTGTTGATATCTCAGAAATATTTAAACGCAGGCTATTGAAACTTGGTAATATTAAAGAGTGTATTACCCTGCAACTATTGCTTAACTATTATTTACTATTCTCTCAGTTTGTGGTAATGACACAGCTTTTAACATGTATATTCGGAGGTAATGCATATTTTTTACCAAACCTACCTTTGTGCCATTTATGAATTCTGGCAGCTAACCACAATAATAAAGATGTCTGAATGCAATGCATTTCAGTATTGGACATATCAAAGCTTCTATAGATCACACATTCATTTGTGACTTCCATTTTTTAAACAGATATCTAGTGCTATGAAAAATTGTATTCGTAGGTAATGTAAAAAAATACCACTCAAAAAGTTATCACAAAAAATCCACAAATATGTACAAATATGTGAAAATTTGAACAGGTAATGTAATCTCTGAATACACACCTTTAAATCAATGTAGAATTAATCCAACGACTGCTTTTCATAACTGATGTAGACGTTTTTAAAGATACATTAAGAAATATTTTGAAAAATGGGTCAAAATAGCATGTTTCTGGGTCCCTGTGTCTAAGTTTTTCACAGAAGGGGGTCTTATTATATATGGCGAGAAGCGTATGATCGAGGCAAATAAGAACAATACAAAAACGAAAGCTAAATGTTTAATACTTTTGAGTTATGGCCCTGAACAGGTCGTGTACACTCTTGGTTGGATTCGACCATATAAACCTCATTCAATGTATTTCTGCATTATTATGTTTTGATGAATCCAAGTGTGTGAAAATATTGGATCAACACATAATAATGATACAATTGATGCTTTACGCCCAATATTTATTGGTCTCGCTATGAGTTTTAAAATATTGGACGAGACGTAGTCAATAAATATGGGCTCAATTGATCCAATTTTATATCAAACTTGGGTTAGCAGCTCTGATAAACATTTTTTCCCAAAAAGACCTTTTTAGGGAAAAATGTGTATCTTCAATACGGAAGGTCAAAATCTTTAAATGATTGTTGGCTTTTCCTCCCAGCTACATACACTTATAATATCATTAGTTTACTTCGAGGACTGTTAAATATCAAAAATATTAATTTCTAATAATTTGCCATATCAATAAAATACTAATAACAATTCATGTTATTCCCAAGTGGGGCCCTGCGGGGGTGTTTCATCATAATACCTGCCAATAAAACCACCACTCACAGTGCCTATTCCCATGTGATAGCTTTCCAATTACTACCCTAACCTCATCGATATAGTCCCAGTCTCCTCCCTCTTCAATTAATGCCCCTCTCCCTATAGATAGTTCGTCACTACCTGTATGTATAGCAATGCGACTACACAACATCAACAGGCTCGGTAATACCCAGATGACAGCGAGTATTAAATAACAGGCTAATTGATTTTGCGCTCAGTTGGCCAAGCGTACGGGAGAACATACCCTCATTATAGTTGTCGGTTAACTCGGTGGAGCCTTCACTGTATTTAACAGATGTTTCATTGACCTTTATGAAGTGAGTAACAAGTGCACATACCGCACATATTTATTGACATTATTAATGCGCAAATTATGCGCCAATCAATGTTAAATGTTTGTGTTCATTTCCGTGAGCGGTCATCAAATGAAAAATCTGTCCAAACACAGCTTATCAGTTCTCAACATTAATATTGACTATATCGGCACAATTAGAATTTATCATAAGGCAAACTTTTTCTTCGGGGCATATAAGCCACATGCATTAATATGAGATGGTGTAGAGCTTAGCTAATACAGGTAATACTAAAAAGGCTACAGAATACAAAGGCTTAGAGTGTTGCTTATGAGAGGAAATAGTTTAACCCCAGATTGTTGCAGTCAATCCATAAACCCTGTTTGGAAGACAGGACCCTTTAAGGTCCTTCACAGGGAGTGTGAATTTCAAATGGGGTTACCTGAATGGATAACTCCATAAGAAATCTATCCTCCCTGTGTGTATGGGAGATTAAGGTCATGTCTTACATAGGGGGGTGTATGGATTTCAACTGGAATAGCCCAAATTGAATTGATGTAATAATTATTCCTGGATTTGAGTTTTGCACCTGTATGTAACTGCATCCACACTGACTACATGGGGATATATCTCCCACAGTGAAGGATAGGGCTCATGTATTGGATACATGTGCGTACCTTGGCTGACCTTGTGGATGTCCTGGTTCAGCCACACTGAGCACATTGGGACATATCTCCCACAGTAAAGGATAGGGCTCATGTATTGGATACATGTGTGCGTGCCTTGGCTGACCTTGTGGATGTCCTGGTTCAGCCACACTGAGCACATTGGGACATATCTCCCACAGTAAAGGATAGGGCTCATGTATTGGATACATGTGCATGCCTTGGCTGACCTTGTGGATATTCTGGTTCAGCCACACCGAGCACATTGGGACATATCTCCCACAGTAAAGGATAGGGCTCATGTATTGGATACATGTGCGTACCTTGGCTGACCTTGTGGATGTCCTGGTTCAGCCACACTGAGCACATTGGGACATATCTCCCACAGTAAAGGATAGGGCTCATGTATTTGATACATGTGTGTACCTTGGCTGACCTTGTGGATATCCTGGCTCACCCACACTGACCACATTGGGACATATCTCCCACAGTAAATGATAGGGCACATGTAATGGATACATGTGCGTACCTTGCTTGGCTGACCTTGTGGATATCCTGGCTCACCCACACTGACCACATTGGGACATATCTCCCACAGTAAATGATAGGGCACATGTAATGGATACATGTGCGTACCTTGGCTGACCTTGTGTATGTCCTGGTTCAGCCACACTGAGCACATTGGGACATATCTCCCACAGTAAAGGATAGGGCTCATGTATTGGATACATGTGCATGCCTTGGCTGACCTTGTGGATGTCCTGGTTCAGCCACACTGGCCACATTTGGACATATTTCCCACAGTAAAGGATAGGACTCATGTATTGGATACATGTGCGTACCTTGGCTGACCTTGTGGATGTCCTGGTTCAGCCACACTGAGCACATTGGGATATGTCTCCCACAGTAAAGGATAGGGCCCATGTATTGGATACATGTGCGTACCTTGGCTGACCTTGTGGATGTCCTGGTTCAGCCACACTGAGCACATTGGGATATGTCTCCCACAGTAAAGGATAGGGCTCATGTATTGGATACATGTGCGTACCTTGGCTGACCTTGTGTATGTCCTGGTTCAGCCACACTGAGCACATTGGGACATATCTCCCACAGTAAAGGATAGGGCTCATGTATTGGATACATGTGCATGCCTTGGCTGACCTTGTGGATGTCCTGACTCAGTCACACTGACTACATGGGGATATATCTCCCACAGTGAAGGATAGGGCTCATGTACTGGATACACAATACCCATGAAGCCTGAATTTCTTACAAGCTATAAAGTATAAAGGCTGTCATAATACATCAGTAATTGTTGATCGTTTGGTGGTGCTGCTAGATTGTACAGAAAATCACTGAATGGGTCTCAGTGCAGCCATTGTCCTACGATGGTATTATTATGCAATACTCATGTTTCATATTTGGCATTTTACTGGACTGAAAATGTGTGTGTGTGGGGGGGGATGTCAGCTGTGACCTTCTGTCATGATAAGGCACTCTACTGAATACTAGATACAGACAACTTAAGGCCTAAATAAAGTGTATGTTTGGCCTCAATAGACCAAAAATTTGTTGAAAAATGGGAAAAAGTTACTGTACAAAAGAATACTGACCATAATTTCTAAAAATCCAGAAACCCTTTTTTTTTCCAGTCTATATTTTTGCATTCTATATATTTTTGCAGTCTATATTTTTGCATGACCAAAAATACATGTTTTTAAACCAAATTTATCACTTAAAAAATTAAGCACCACAATAAATAACAGAATAATGCAAGTTACACATTATTTAGGCAACTGCAAGTATATTTAACCTGTTAGAGATTTTACTTTATAATGTACAAAAAGGGGTAATCAACCGACCGACCTTTTTTTTTCAAACCAAGGTCAAACATATACCACTTTCTGTTTTATTTTTTGCCTAAGTTGAATGCTCTTTTTGAGAAGCCAAGAGAAATGTGAGTGAATGACTTCTTCACTAGATGAGACCTAAGATAGACTGTGCACACTTATCCCATCACTTTGTCACATTTTATATGGACATAACAACCACCCAAAATCGATTTAGTCATCACACCTGACAATTTCTGTCACGTTATGAAGTGTGTTTAACATGGCTGGATAAAAGTCACCACCAAATACCCTACTTGCCAGACAATCAAATGTGATTTGATTTGAAATACTAGTATTGCAATTTCCCCTTCTTCTACCAAAGATAGTTTTAATATTCTCAATTATTTATACTCCCAGCCAAAAAAAATCCCTCTTTGCCTCCATACAAGATTTGTCAAAACTGCATGCATGGTGTTACTACTGCCTTTCTGCTTTGCAACATAATCAAATATTTTTGTGACATCTCAATCCCACAAAATAAAAATCTCTTCAGCTTTACAACTATTAAATATTTTTGACATTGTTCAGAAAATTTTGAGGAAGGTACAGGCTGAGTCCAAATGAAGTACACCCTTGTTTGTGGTGTTTTTGTACAAAATCTATCAGAAATCTGCTGTAAATATCATTGGAAAGAGTAAAGTCTGAATGAATCAGAGTGTAAAGCAGGGAGATATGCACAATTGACCTCTTGAACCATGGGTATATATTCATAAGTGTTTTTTTCCATTTACAAAGCTTTAAGACCCCTAATGGAAATATGCATGTCTGTATTCAGTTTAGGGGAAAGCTATCCTTGGTTTTGGTATTTGGTATTATTGATTGATTTCTTATTAATTTATATTATATGTATTCTGTTGGTCCATGCCACAAACCAGTTGATGATGCGAGTCACGGTCGAGTGGAAACAAGTCCTTGGTTCAATTTTTTGTTGATGATTTCTGTCATTGGTGTTGTGTATATTTCTATTACAAATAGTCAGTGGAATCAAACAAGTTTCTAAGTCTGCAGAATGGAAGTTATTTACTTGATTGATTGTTAGATATACTGACAAACTGACAATTAAATTCCATGGTCGAATGTTGTTTTTTCCTAAATTGAATTTGGAGTGATATTTAGCCTCCTTCACAGCCAGTTTCTGTCGTTCATAACAAACCGTGATCCACTTGAGGCTTGGGCCCAAGACTAGAAGTAGCCTGTTGAACCGACAGAATTGCTCATTTTCTATAGTACATTGTCTTATCTGTACTAAAAGTAAGTAGCCTGTTGAACCAACAGAATTGCTCATTTTCTATAGTACATTGTCTTATCTTATGAGATGAGAGGAGAGAGGACCAGATGAAACAAAACAAAGTAAATAAAACACAGTGAAATGAAAGGTTAAAAGTAATGTAATTGGAAACTATGGTAATGGTAACCCTCAAATTTTGCCAAAAAAGCAGATTACCAGTAAGTTTACCCCATGCAAACCCAACATGCACCCACAGTATTGATTAGCCTTGATGCCATGTCAACTCCACTGGGTCTCTCAATGTGTTTGTTTTCCATACATCTCTATGTACCACACACAAATAAATCATGCAATTGTGAAATTTTGATGAAATGTTAAGCTTCAATATAATTAGAAACCATTAGAGCAATATCAAACCAAACATTGAACAGCCAAATTGAGTATACATGTATGTACACTTTCAATCCAGAAATGTAGCCCATTTGTTTTTAAAAGTGCATGGTCAGCGTATTTGGCATATTTTGCACTAGCAAGTTGGAGGTGAATCCCCTTAGCATTGCATGGGGACCATTATTACTCTATGACAAGAATTGTGTTAAGACTACAATCCGTACATAAACACTTGTTGATAGAGAACACAATAATATCGCCTCTTATCCCTAAATCCAAAATTCACTGTCAAAATAATAGATCATGATGGTACACACTCTCTCACCGCTAAGCAGAGGTTTTCAAATGCCAGCCCCATTATACATGTACATTTTCTGATTTTGTAGAGGTGCAATTTCTTTAAGTGATGACGTATGATCCATTTCTAAGCTTACCTGCACATTTCGCAAAAATCCAAGATACTTTCATAAACATGGCTTATTATTACATATCATTTTGTATTTTAAAATATGCACATTTTAAATCAAAATGTACAAACATATCATACTTGCCTATATCTATAGACTCACATGACCTAGTACAATCAAAATAACAAATTAAATTCCTAGAAAATTGGAACATCAATGGAAAGAAGATATGCTTCTTTACTTTCTTTTTATCCTTTTTTTTTCAAAACTAACATTTCAAAGCAAAAACAAAACAAACCAAAAAAAACCACCAATTTTGCACTAAAAATGTGTTTTCATCTCGTTTTATGTTATCTACAAAATATTATTGACAAATTAACTGTAAGATGCACATTTCACTTTTGATAAGTTCTCCAATAATTGTAAGAAATACAAGAAAAGCTGAAACAAATCAATCCCCCACGAAGCCTCAATTTCTTACAAGCTATAAAGGCTGTCATACCACATCAGTAAGCCTCACACCATTGTATACTGCTGTATGGCAAGAGCTCATTTGCAAATGTAGCCGATCTGCTGCATTATGTTACTTTATAAATATTATTATTGTTAGCATTCCCAGCGAACACAAAATGTTTTACAGAAAATGTTAAATGTCAGGTTATATAACAAGAATATATATCGTTTTAATAATGTTCAAAACATTTTTGAAAACTTGCTGTTGAACATTCTAACAAAATGTTATTTACATGTTGATAATATATTTTGTAAAAATGTTTTGCCAAAATATTTTTACAACATTTTTATAGTTTGTTCAAAACGTTTTCATTGCCTTTATATATCCCAGCATTTATAATAAAAAATGATTAACCAAAACCAAAACAAGTTTACAATAAAACTATACAAACACTTTAACACTCTTCACTTAGGTGTTGACTACAGACAATGGTTTCAATTTTTTTAATTCAAAAATTTCACACTTGTACATTTTCATTACCATATCTGCAATCAGCATGAAAAATGCATTAAAATGAGTACAAACAAGACTAGTATTGGGTCAGTGGTTCTTGAGATAGCACTTTATATTTTAAGAAAATATCTCAAAACTTGGGCATTTTATGTTGAAGCCTATGGCTAGCACACACAACATTAAATAAAAAAAGTTCTACCAATTAATAACAAAATACAGAATGTAGCCTTGGGAAATCTTCCATTTTGTTTGTTTGTTTGTTTAACAAGTCGGTTTGGGCGGACACACACTTGGGCCCTGATGGGACCAGATTCAAGCAAAATGCTTAAGCCAAGCCTTAAAAGCTTATAATTATAAGCATGCTGGTCTATATGAAGAGACAAAAAGAAGAAGAAAAAAAACTAAGGAAAAGAAAGGCCACTCCCAACAAATCAATTGTCCAATTTTGCTCTTAGCCCTTGCATCTGAATTTACCCATTATGTACACACTATCATGGCAACCACCCTTTGGCCTTTCATGGATGGTGAATTCTTCCAAATGTACACAAATCATGGCAACCATCCTTTCATGGATGTTACTTGCTCAGAATTCTTCCACCTTTAAGCACATCATGGCAACCACCCTTTCATGGATGGTGAATTCTTCCTTATGTACACATGCACATCATGGCAACCACCCTTTCATGGATGGTGAATTCTTCCTTATGTACACACATCATGGCAACCACCCTTTCATGGATGGTGAATTCTTCCATATGTACACATATCATGGCAACTACCCTTTCATGTATGTTACTGCTCCGAACCATTCTCTCATGGATGTTGAATTGCGGTTGACTGCCCTCTTGAGTTTAAATGTTCCCATGCTGTGAATGTTGTGTAAAAGTTTTCTGTCTACAGAACTGTGCATGTCATCAGTACGGTAGGGGAAATCTTGTCATCAATCACATTCCTCTCCCATTCTATTATTTTCTTACTTTTATATATTTACCTTCCCATATGTTCAATCAATTTTACTTTAATTCAATTCAATTTGGGAACAGGGCTTACTCTGAAGAAATATATAATGTCAAAGATTTGTTATGTGCTCATTTCAGGTTTTCAAAGCAGATCTACATGTACATTCTACAGTGACCTGCTACCACAAAATAAGCGTCAAGTTGCAAATTGGTAGTTTTGAGATGTCCTGGCTGCAGCATTGGTGTTCTTTGTTTCACACACACACATGTTCAAGACAATAGTATATCTGTATGTCCTTAGCGAATGGGAACACAATGGGCAGCCAGGATGTCCTGAAACTACCAACTTATGACTTTACACTCATTTCCTGGTAGCAGGTCACATGTGACACATTGCAACAAAAGGTACATAATGGATAATTTGTGAAAGATTTACTTGCCAGTTAATAAGTCAATCTTGAAAAAAATATATCACTCACATTTAAATTTGAGTTTAGGTAGTGAAGATATGAGGGGAAAAAACAAATGTGTTTCGAGGGGCGGTCAAAAAGTTTGTAGAACAAGGTATGCTACTTTGACGCACGGTGATGAATTTGGTCTTATTTGAAAGGTTGTTCCTTTCAAACATTACTGCAATTTAAGTGGTTGATTTGCATCACTAAAAATGGGCAGGACACTCTGCAGAGGAAGCTTACCTCCTTGAATTCACAGGTACTACCAGAAGTGAACACAGGGTCATCATGGAAATTTCTCCTGACAGTGGTGAAAACTCAAATGTACACTTGCTGTAAATGATGATGAAGTCCTTGACATTCAACAGCAACTAAATGGTCCTTAGAGTTCAAGGATGGAATGGGCATCCAAGGTCTAAAAGACTTGCAGACTTCACCACTACGATATACATGCTGGTACAGTAGCATTGAAAATGAATAAAGAACCAAACATAAAAGACAAGATAACCACAAAATATGACAACTCTGATGAAAGTGTTTCAAGATAAATCCATCAACATTAGGGTATTCCAGGGTGTCTTCTACATGGGGTCCCAGAATCTTCATGCACAAAAATTGATACCAGTTGGCATAATCAGGTCCATACCTTCTATACACTTAGAATGAGGACCGAGACAGGTTTTACCTATAGACGAATCCAAATTCACGCATTCCTATACCTTAATGGCTGCCAAAGTTGGGTCCCCGTCGGCTTAATCTCACATAAAATGTGAAATAATGCGGCCTTGGAGGGTATTTTAAACTGCATTCTATCACTCGTGTTACACGTAGACAAAAGAATGATGAAAGTTTACAACACAAAAGAATCTAACATCGATTTTTAAGTGGCTTTAATCCACCCAATTGGGCAGTCACTACACCAGTTTGGTGCATGCGGGGACCCGTCATGGCCGACCAAATCCTGACCATGACTTGGCTAGTTGGATTCCTCTATATATTTGGCTAAAAGTTATAAGACATACATTGACCTTGACCTAAGGCGTCGGCACGGATGCTGATGCACTCTGCCTTGCCATCTGATCCATGGTGAATCCATGCCATACCACTCTGTCTTTGGCCAGCCTTCCTCCTGCTGCTATGGAGGTGATATTTTTAGCTAAGCAGTCTGTTTTGATAGTGTCCATCCATCTTTTGGGAGGTCTTCCACGTGGTCTTTTCCCATGTACATTCCCCTTGATCACAATTTTGGGGTATCTGTCATTTCGCATTCGCTGTATGTGGCCAAAGAAGCGGATCCTTTTTTGGGTGATTTTATCAATGATTGTGTTGTTCAGTCCAAGTGTGTCCCGTATTATGGGGTTGCGTTTTCTGTCCAGTCGTGATACGCCCATGATCTTTCTCAAGCACATCATTTCAAAGACATACATTAATCACTGGAATTATGAGTTCATTCAGCAGAAGCACCTGGATCTCCTACCCCTAAGAAGATCATCACTCGCTCACCATGGTGGGAGGTTTTTCGCATTGTGTCCTCAACCCTATTCTCAGTTTGTCAAGCTGCCATTTACGATGGATGGGTCAGTTAACTAAAAACAACCATAGTGTGGTCCAGGCACGACCTCCAGTTAGTAAAAACCTATTTTAGAATTTTAAGTCCTACCTTCATAATATCAGGTTTGCTGGTAATCAATGCTGGTGAGCCTTCACTGAAGAGTGGCTCATGGAGCAATCAGAAGACTTTCATTTTGTTGACATAGAAGGTTTTAAGAAAAATTCTGACGGTGCATTAATTAAGGGAATGCAGTGACCATGTTCAAGAGTGAGATAGAAAGAGCTTGGCTAGTGCTCTCACCAACATGTCCAGGATCTGTTTCTGCGGGGGGCACAGAGGGGCTTTCAGAGTTATGCGGGGGCTTAAAGGCTAAAATTGCCAAAAAAATGGCTGATTTTACATGATTTTGAACAAAGTACAGGGGGCTTCAGCCGCAAAAGCCCCTCCCCCCTCCCCGGACACGCCACTAGCTTTTTCAAGTACCTTGTTCTATGAACTTATTGACCGCCTCTCGTATATTTGCAAATTTTAATCATCTTATCTCAAAACTAGTGTTGTCGACATAAGGTATTGTTGATATTAAACAATAGGCACATCATCCACATGGAGGGCTTTATCCTTAAAGCCTTAATGTACGATCTTTTTAAATTTTTAGATTTTTCTTTTTTTCTTCTAAAATGATAATATGCAATCATTATGAAAGTTCCCAATACATGGGACGCGAAAAAACATTGGGAATTTGCAAAGAAACAACATCATAAACGGCACCTCTATCACTCGAAACATCTCGCACTAGTTGGATTAGGATTGCGAGTGCGGCCTCAGAGTTAGTCTCCTCACGCGGCCAGTTTGTTACGCTCCCTCCACATGTGGAGGAGCGTAACAAGCTAGTTTTGTACGAGACTACGGTTTTGCGATCGTGGCCGACATAAAGTCATAATCTAAAAAATTATGACTTTATGTCGGACCAACAGAAAATCGTCCCGTTTTACTACAAATAGGACGAATTTGACAGTTTGCTCATAGATTTAAGTTAGAACATGTGTAAGTATTACAAATATGCCAAAAAATCAGTTTTGAAAAAAATAAAGGTAAATTCTGAAAAAAGATCGTACATTATGACTTTAAGCAAAGCCGTTCTTGAGCAAAAACTTGGGGATATCTGCTGTGTGAACAGTCTCCATGATTCCAATCCCTAAGTATTCCTCTCAATTTATACCCACCCTTACCAAACAAAACTGCATAATATGCAGTCTTTATGCAGTCAAAGACAAATGACTACTTAATCATGCAGTTCTACCATGTAGTTATGTCTTCGACTGCATAGAAAGCAGTCGAAGACATTTCAAATAGGCAGTCACTGTAAATTATGCAGTCCTATGCAGTCAAGCTTGGGAAAACAGGTAGTCAAAGACAAATTCAAAATTATGCAGTCCTATGGAAGGCAAATTATGCAGTCGAGAGCTAATTTGCATACATGTCACATGATCACCAACTGCCATTTAAAATTTGCTGTTGGATTCAAGGCAGTTACAAGCTGTAAGAAGATGGTGGATGTTTTGGGCACTATTTTACATAATTCAGACATTTTAAAGGCAATTCCACATTACAGATTACTACAATGACTGTATAAACAGGTAAATTTGAGGCTTACAGATTTTCACTGCATGTAGATGAGTAGAAATGTATAAGCTTAAGATTTATGCTCTACATGATTACTGCAAACCTGTTGAATTTTGCAGTCAAGCACTTGTACATCAGAGTATTGTATTCAAAATTAGTTTTAGTGGCAACCTAGATTTGTATAGCAGAACAGTTTGGTTCATTATAATTATGCTGACATGTACATGTATTATGACAATAATTAATGTGGTACAGGGATAATTAATGTACTGGGGATCTCTGTCTTATTTTGGCAGGCTGAAAGGTGGGAGCAATAAGGTTTATATTGGTTCATCAAGATGTTGGTTCTAAACTTTTTTGGCAGACAATTTTTAAGAGCCATGACTTTATGCATGGTGCCAAATGGTCATCCTATTTCTTTGGGACTGTTGTTTTCAACTTTTTGTCACAGTGAGTGGCCCAAACTGCCATCCTGCAAATGTCACAATGGTAAACACATGGAAAACCCAATTAATGAGTATAAAGGGTATTCAAGAGTAGTTATGTAACAGGGCATAATTATAACAATGGGTTTACACTGTTTTTAATGTAATTGCCCTTTGCATGTAGAGGTTATGCCGTTCCACTGAAATGCATATTGATCATGATCATAAAGACCTGGATTGTAATCGGGTCCGTACGAGTGGGGGGGGGGGGGGCACACCCGCTGCATACGGGCCTGATTCTAATTACAATTTTAATTCCCCCATAGAATCAAAAACATGGAAATAGCTATTGTTACCCTGTGAATATTTAATTTGGCTAAAAATGGACAAAGATCCTTCCTAATAATTATCATTATTATTATTATTTCAACATTTTCGGTAAAGAATGACAAAATTCTAAAAGGCATAATATGGACATGTCGACTAATGAAGGCATAGCTATGCAGTCGACCAATGAAGGCATAGCTATGCAGTCGGCCAATGAAGGCATAGCTATGCAGTCGACCAATGAAGGCATAGCTATGCAGTCGACCAATGAAGGCATAGCTATGCAGTCGGCCAATGAAGGCATAGCTATGCAGTCGACCAATGAAGGCATAGCTAATTTGCATATTAACTTTGCTGTGGGAAGGCATAGCGACTGCAAATAAGCCTTCAAGGCATATATCCTGTCTTTGAAGGCATAATATGGACATGTCGATGCATATGAAGATCATTTCGACTACTTAAACCGACTACATAAAATAACTGCATCTACGACTGCATAGAAACTGCATAGCGAAGGCATTCACTTTGGTAAGGGCAAGTAATTGAGGGTATTTCCCAATTTCCCCGAGTGATCCACAAGTGGTCCTCAAGTGCTACCACTGTGCTAACGATACATTTTGTGATTCTTGAGTGCTGAGCTTAACCTATGACCTTGGTTTAATTATATTTCATACATGGACGAAAGAGAAACAGACCGCGTACCATCAGTCAAAGTCCCCGTGTATTGTATGCTACCAGTTCTCGCATATTCATGAGGGCCGTTTGTTCGATCGTGCTGTGTCAAACAATCACGCCAGCCCTGCGTGCCTTCGCGTATACGCGATAGAGCGTTGCGTGCTTTTGCGATTACGCGATAGACCATGAAAATACGCGGTAATTGCATAGCAGTCTCGCCTGACGCATTTCATGGAACAATCGGCCCTCATTATCGGATGAGGCGGAGACTTTGACTGGTGGTACGCGCTCTGTCTTATCTTACTCCTCTGTGATTTCATACCACTCAATTCGGCCTGCCATTAGATGGGTCACACTAAACTTGTATTACAGAGCTGATGTCATCAGGCATTGCGAAACTCAAGGATTCCAGGCTTCAATTGAGTTGCGTGGACACACACTTGGGGACTGACTTAGGAATCGTAATTCTCAAGCATGCAGATCCTCAAGAATTCTATGACCGTCTGATCACAACTAATTTTCCCTTTGGAATATGTGATAGGTTCAATAACCTGAGGTGAATCAAATGCTCAATGATATGGCCAAGTGATTTTATTCTACTGGTGTCTATTGGCTGATCATCACAGAATTGACCACTTTATTTCACCAAAATAGACTCTTAATGTAATAGCTATTGACAGCTAACAAATTAATGCTTTTGCTCAGTTTTTTGTTTTTGAATTATACTCATTTCAGGTTTCAAAGCAGATATACATGAACACTCTTAACACATAAGTGACACATTGCAACAAAAAGTACATTTGTGACTTTCCCCACGAAATGAGCGTAAAAGCCGCAAGTTGGTAATTTTGAGATGCCCTGGCTGCTGCATTGGTGTTCTTTGTTTCACATGTAGGCCTATCCTTTGTGAAAGGGGCCACAATGGGCCATTCATGGCACACATACTGCTGGCTTGTACAGGTGCACAAAAAAACCCAGAACATCAACTCAGCAGCTAGGATGTCTAGGAACTACTAACTTGCGGCTTTACGCTCAGTTTTTTGGTATCAAGTCACATTTTAGTGAAAAAACAAATATGATGAGGCATGTCACACAATAGCTGTGATCAGCAAGTTTTAAACTAAATAAATGACTGAAAAAGAAGACTAAACAAATGTTACAGTCTCTGCGAGACTACATTTACATGTTACATTAAAGTACTTGACTTCTTTTGTTACATGGTATTTTAGTACCATACCCTCTTCAACAGGTCTTTTAACTTTGGACATCCAAAGTGTTTTTGTGTCCATGTATTATAAGCTTTTAAATTAAGATGCCCACACACACTCTTTCAAACTGTATTTGATGCATGGTCTTAAGTTGCATGTTTTGAACCAACAAAATAATTTTAAAAGTCTGAGCAGCATTTTTACAGCAAATCTTTGATTTGTAACACACATGTGTTTAATGCTACTTAACGGCTTTGGACATACACATAGGTTTGCGCTGCCTTATGTGACACAAATTGTGATGTAGTCATAATATTTCACATTCGCGCAGCATTTGCCCACCAATTGGCTTTAGCTGTCTTGAGCCATGAGACTTTTTAGAGTTGGAGAGAGTGAAATAGTGATTTCTAAATCAAGAAAAATGGGAGGAAATATTATATTTTATATATATATATATTTTATTTTGATCAATTTCCAGTGAGAGAATATATCTCCCCTTAATCTGCCCTTGACTGGAAAAAAATACACTGTCCAGGATCCACTGCATGGCCCCTGCTCTGAATACTCCCCCTTATTGGCTGTAACTAGAACAAAATATTCTGATAGGTGGATGTTTCTAGGTCAGGTAGTTTGAAAATGACTGGATCCTCTCTTGGGCCCTTCCTATGACAGGCTGTGGGGTTATCTCTCTTGTCAACTTCTCAGTATATTTCTCATCATGAATATGTGCATCTTAGGTCACTATAATCTAGAAATACCCTTAGTTTCTTTTCTAAATATAGAATTATTTTACCCCTTTTTAGGACCCTGAAATAAAAGTGTTCCATGTTTCTAAAGTGATCTATATATTTGTGAGTCTTGAAGTAGCAGCTACACAGCACAGTCAAGGGGGCAGGCAGGCAGGCACATTATGGATTTCCCTCATATAATGTCTGTGCTCCTAGAAATGTTACTCCATCATTTTAAATTGGCAATATGCACTATATGGCACCCAATATGCTCAAATTGGACATAATTTCCTAAGCTTTCTGGAAAAGTGCCTTGATATAAGCAGTCACGATTAAAGTGTTTTTCTGCATACCTATTTTGCCATTTGCATGAAAACAGCCCAAAGTAAGAAGCCTGCTGACATGGGGGTGGGGCTTGAGGCGGGGTTAAGCCTAGGTTTAAAGGAGTAAGTGCATCTAGTGGAAAGGACCAAAGTTGACCCATTCCATGAAAATAGCAGCGTAAACATATTTTTTGTTTATTATATTCTGAAATGAAGTCTCTATATTATATTAAGCTATAATTGCTTTCCTGACCTCTGGCCCAGTCGTGCAAGTACCAATCAGTTGAAATCACATCCACCAGAATCACTCATTCTATACAACTATGAAGTAATGACCTTACTTCTGTGAGCATTTCTTTCTTTCTGCATCTCAAACAACATACTCTGATGTGGAATGCCATCAGCCCCGAACACCAAATACAAAATGTACATGGATGATACCCTTCTCTGGACTCTATTACATCAAGACATCTATTTGATATTAAAGTTATCAGTATTTTCTTCTGTGAATATGCCTTTTATGCTAACAGTCAAAAACATCATCTTTTGCATTCTCTGATAAAGTGTTTATGTATTCATATGTCTTCAGAAGCAGCAGGCAAAGGGCACATTACGGGCATATTATACATTTCCTTGATATGTGTCAGCGCTCATCGAAGCAATGTTACTCAATCTCATAGACTTAATCCAAGAACTTCAACATGGTAACACAGCTGATGGTTATCTATAATAGTAGGTGGTACTTTACGAATCAATGGAAGCCTGATATTGACGGATATGTGAGAGTTAGTCTCGTACAAGCCCAACAGAAAGCCATCATTTTCAATATTGTCACAGAAAATTTCCTTTCCCATACTTTATGGTGACAACACATACATTTCTAGACGACAGTAAAAAGTTAAAAAAACAAAAACAAATATACATATACCACAAATATTTAGAGCTTAACAGAGTGATAAGGTTTTTAACATCTGTATGGGATGGCTGAACTTCACCTCCTCTATTGGGCAAGTAGCAGGCATGAAAAGGGCATACGAAATATTAACAATAAATAATGGTACACGACTAACCGCCCAGCTTAAATTAAAAACAGCCGTTTTTTGGCTAATATGAATTGATTTTGACTTTTTTTTCAGGATATTTTTAGAATATGTTTTCAAAAAAATGTAAAATATGTTCAGATATTTAGAACTTCTGGCAATTTTTAGGGTCATTTTACATTGTTCTGAAAAAAAAATCCTGACCAATCCTACTTGACAAGTCTGTCTGCCCCCTGGAAGGGTGGGGGGTGCTCAAGTTTGGTTTGGGTAGAGGTGTGTCGCTGAGAATTTGATAGTGGACCCATCAATAAGAAAATTTTTTCTCATCGATAAACCAAAATTGGAACATTTTTGCCCAAATTTAATACAAATTTTCCCAAAAATTTTGGGAAAATTTCACAAATTTGGGCTATATTTTCTGAGGAAATTTTGAAAAAAAGGCCCACCCATATACCAAAATTGGTCTAGAAAAAGGGGTCATTGATATACCAAAAGACCGATAATGCTACCCATGTTTGCAGCAGATCCCCGTATGGCCATGTGTACTGAGAACCAACCCTCTGTTGTCTGCCCCTAGAACAGGTGTTTTTTGTCATCACCTAAGTTCCCCCTTATTTCGTGATCCTAGCATCCTCTATTTATGTTATTTTTCATTAGATATCCACGAAAAAAACCTATTCCCAAAATTTCAGTTGATTCCGATTTTGCGTTCGCGAGTTATGCATGATTATGTTAATTACACTGCTCCATAGACAATGCGTTGTAATTTCGTTCTGGTGCACCAGAACGAAATTCAAATTTCACGATATCTTTGCTAAACGAATTAATCTGCAAGAAATATTTTGTACATAAACATTATGTAGCCAGAGGTTTCTAGTGATATAAAAATCTCAACTTTTTTTGAGAAAAGTGGGGGGATGAGGCTGTGGATCACGAAATGCCCTTTTAAAATGTCTTTAACCTGTTCATATGAGACCAAATTTTAACCCAAAGTCTTACATAATGCTATTTACATGTTGCCATCAAATGACCTTCGACCTCCATATATATATATTTGAACACCACCAATACATGATGAATCCCATACCAGGTATAACACAAGTTTGGTTGCAACAGGATTTTAACTCTTTATATGAGACCAAAATAATGTTCATAACACATCAAGACCAATGCTAGGTCATGAAGACAGTGCTATTTAAACAAATACACTGCCCTGACTGCTATTTAAACAAATACACTGCCCTGACTAAAAACAATTGTTTCAAAAACACCTACGATACTGATGATGATGAAAATGGCTCTGAAGACTGCAACTAAAACAAACATAAATTCCTAGTGATATAAGCATCAATTAGCATTTGCTACCTAATGAAAATAGCAGTGCTAAGCTACTAAACCATGCAAGAAATTGTACAGATGAAAATGCTACACCGTTTATCAAAGTTGCTATCTACTGAAGACAGCACAATTTTGTTAGCTTTTTTAACACTTTACAAATCAAGTTAACTAAAAAACCACAAACAATAGGTAGACAATTAGGTTTAAGACTGCAACAACTGAGGCCAGAGAAGTGCTTCACAGGTTATTGATCTGTAACATGATCATCAACTAGTCCCGGCCGGAGCAGCGACTCCATCTCCGGTCAACTGGAAGTCTGCAAAAAACAAGCATGGTGTGTAGCAGTTCTGAATCCTGTCCAATATAGACTATAGCAAAAAACTGATTACGTATGCACTATGCAGTATACATAAGGGCGGATCTGGGATATGACAAATGGTCAAATTACCGAGGGTTGAGAGGCTCTTTAGTGCTCAGAAATGGGCTATTTGCTTAATTTTGCACACACATCTGCATCCACCCTGCAGTAAAATAATGCCCACATGTGTGGCTGACTTAATCCATACAGTGGGCATATCTCTGCTGGTCCATGGTCGAGTACAATACAATGTACAATATTGCACAAATGTTAGTCTATTAAAATGGACAAAAGCGAGAAGTGTTTTTTTTTTCCTCAAGTGCCACAAGGGCTTATCATGTGCTGCAGATACTTTGTAATAGTAAACAAGCTGTAAATAGCCAATCGGCCTGGTGTTTTATGTTGTACACCTGGCTGACTGCAATATTCTCATGTCTCATTGTCTGGGTTTAAAGCTTTACATTCATATTGTTTCTGAGACAAATTGTTCAAACTAATTAGCCTACATGGTACATAAATATGGTTCCAATCCTATTTGTGACAAAATATGTTGTTAATTAAAATGATGAATTATAAGATTTTGAATATCCAATAGAAATAACTGCACCACAACTCTCACACTAACATTATTAGAAAGTGTGTTTGAGCAGGAGGATTGGTTTATAACATTTCTGATGCGCTCATTAATAGTAACTCTTACAGTCAGCACAATAAATAGCAAGCAATTCATGGAAAATAACATTATAGCCAAAATGAGGTGACCTTAATGACCACAAGGGTGTTTTCTTTCATTTGAGATAAGTGACAACATATATAGGGGAGACCAGGGCAAGTCCGCCCTCAGGGCAAGTCCGCCCACCCCATGTTTCTGATCTTGTGACTGCTGGAAAAGTACAATGATGATGTAATTAGCTGGCACACGTCATAGCTAAGTACCCAAGAAAACAAGACAGTCCGACACATCTCGGCCACAGAAATTATCGTCAAAAACGTTTTTGAGTCAAGGAAGTTTACATTTTGAAATTAGTAATATTGTAATAATCTCAAGACCTTACAGAGACGGTTTTCGTTCTTACATTTATTTGGAAGGTGAACGTTTTGCCCAACATATTATGCAATTAAAAGATCGACATATTGTGTTTAGTAGGCATAACACGAGGTAAAAAAAAAAAAGTAGCGTTGGGGCAAGTCCGCCCTGTATGTGAAGGGCAAGTCCGCTTTATAGGCGGACTCGGGCGGATTCGCCCCATCGTGTATTATGCAAAATATTTATAATAATACCTTTAAGAAGAGTAAAACTTCATGCAAGCATATTTGTTAAAGTTAAGTGGTATCAGTATTACTCATACCACTGTTTATGCCCTAAAACCATAAATGCCGAAGTTGTAAATAAAGGGGAAAGAAGAATTACGATCGCACACTAGCACAATTAAACATGAATTTACAAATGGAAACATTACATGCATAGGCAGATATACCAGAGTAAAAACTCCGGACATACCTGCCTGTGCAAAGGGGACTCGAACCCCAGACCTCTCGCTTGTCGGGTGAGCGCTCTTACCACTGAGCTACACAGACTGTCCCTGATAAACAAGACTCAAGTCTGGTACTTATGGATATGAGCAGTCATGTGGGGTAAACAGTACAAACAACACATTACATACCAGTGTACGAGATCAATTAATGATGCTTACCCGCCTGCCTAAGATAATCATGCAAACAAGGGAAGAGGCCTACGCATCATACACTGGAACAAGGAAACATTCAAACATTACAAACTAGCGCACGAGATCAAATTATTGATGCTTAATCGTATTCTTAATTATATCAATATACAGGGGAAAGAAGAATTACGCATCGCACACTAGCACAATTAAACATGAATTTACAAATGGAAACATTACATGCATAGGCAGATATACCAGAGTAAAAACTCCGGACATACCTGCCTGCCGGACACGCCCCGGTCTCCCCTACCCAGAGATACCCTGTGATTCTGCATGGGGATATGTATATGGTAATATGTGGTAAAAAAGAAATTTAACAATTTTGTTTGATTCTTGAAACAGTTTTTCTTAAAACTTGCAAAAGTAGAAAGTACCAATCTAAAAGCAACCAATTCATTCCCACTGAGTAGGCAAGAGGCATGCTATTACTACAATTTAAACCTTTAGCATGAAAGTTCATCTGTGCTGGTAAACTTCATAATAGATAGTTTAAACTTATGATCTCAACACAAAATGAAGATGTACCTCAAATTTTCGGTCACAACTTTGACCTTCATCTTGAGACAGGGCCCGATACAAGATACCAAGAGTATACGACCGAAAGTTGTGACCGAAAATTTTGAGGTACGTCAAATTTGTGTTGAGATCATAAGGTTAAACTATCAATTAAACCTTTTAAGTATGTTGCATTTTGTTCATTTAAAAAAGGTTGATATTTTGGCTGTGAAGGATTTCTTTCTAGCTCATCCAGAAGATACATACAATTGGGCTACCTTCATACCACATCTGAATTCAGTTTGATTCAGATTGATGTAAATTTGCATCACTCCTGAATGCACCCAAATGAATGAGAAACTGATTCACATAAGATTCATTTGAAAGACATACACACCACACACCCCTCTAAGCAAAATGAGAGTGTTCACACATCTTAATTAATCCATAATAATCAAAACTGGAACTGGATTAATAAAACTAAAAAAATTATGTTGATGAAAGTCCTAATAGCACTCAAAGTACTGCACCTGCACCATACTCAAAGACATGTGAAGTATCAACTAAAAAATCTATTCACCACTTTCACATCTTTCCAACTGCCATTTTACACTACAAAACTATCACAAATTGAGCTTGCACTTCTCAACATCCAAGTATTGGAATTTTCGTAACAACTAATATAAAATCAAATGAAACAAGATACATATTTTTTGTATTATGTTTCAAAATAAAACATTGCCGACGTGAAACTCATTTAACCCATGATTTCACGTCACAATGTCAGTTACCCTGGCTTATTGAATTAAGACTCTCTGCTACCGTATCACGAATGTGACGTAATATTGCTTATGACGTCAAAATTGGATTTTCCCCATCTTGCATTCCCTAAATTTAAAACTTCCTTCTTTGTATCTCACCTTTCACGGTCGTTAATATGCCCGTTTGTATCTCCTGGAAAAGGCTTTTATCAACACCAAAGAATAGCATTGATTTTGTCTCTTACATGCAAGCGTTTATGATACAACACTGTTGTATAGGTCGGTTGTCGGCTAAATATCAATTTGATGTACTTTACGCCTCTGAAATGCTCATTGCAACAACTTTATCATGCTGATGACCTATCTATATTGGGATATAGAACTCTTCACATATTAACATTTTAATGTTTTTGAAAACAATACAATATAAAACGATCAATTCTTCTTTTTAACAACATTCCAAGATAAACTGTAGCGACATGCCGCTCATTTCGTATGATCACATCAAGTTTACTTTCCCCTGAAGCAAGAAAAGATATAAATTGGTTAAGTTCAAATATTTTTTAACGAGTTTCACTTGAGGTATAAGCTGGCAAGCAAGCTAGCGTTGTAAATCCATAACATTGAAAACAGTTTTAGTTACACAGCTCCAAAAATTGCTATCTCAGCCTTTTGTAGGGTCCAAATGCTATGAGCTCATTCTTGTTATTGAAAAGAAGAGTTTTCTGATGAAAGTTTTGAAATAAGCTTATTTAAGGATGCACACAGGATCACTGAAATGTTACATGGCCAAAATTGAGTTTTCATCACTAATGTCATCTTCAAACCGTATTTTATCTTGTCATTAATAGATTTTAAAGAAATCTTAAAACTTGAACCATAAGAAAAGCTATTTTAAAGACCCTTTTTTTATTAAAAATTCGTCAAAATGCAAAAAGTAAATAAATCATTGTTTTCCGCAATAGATCGGCGTTTCGTGAACGCTGCATCTGCGGCATACAGCTAGCAAAGACACGCACTGCGTGGTAAACTGGATGGGCGAGGTGATTGCTGATTGAGGCGCTGAGTCGCCAATCGCGATCACTACCGTATTTTATCGTATTGATCTCTTCCAAGGTAGGTAAAGCTTGCGCCATTGCATTGCGAAACTGGGGGCCGACAGACCACCACCGTCCCCGTCCCAGGTTCATTCTGAACTTGAAAAGATGAAATTTATCTGTAAGAAGTAGTTACCCGTAAGAAGCCCTGTAATTATGACGCAATCTGGTAGATACGATAGAAAACGCCCGGAGAAAACGTAGGCCCTAAATATTTTGCTAGTAGGCTAGACGTAGCCCGTATAGTTTTTTACAAGGTACAAAAAAACATTTAAATGAAATCAGCTGGCAGGTCCAGAACTAATCCTGATTTCTTTTTTACCTTTTGGGTGCAATAACTGTAATTTTCCTTTCTGTACTTTTTGTATTTTTGTTATTTTTATAACTTTACATAATATTTCATTGACATTTTTAGATGTTCATATGAGCTGCTTGGCCTGGTGGGAGTTTTGCTCTTCATCCTGGGGGGGGGGGGTCTCTCAGCCCTTTTTGTTGTTTTGTGTTTGTAGAGAGCCATACGGTTAGCCACTTTGAAAGTTGACTTTTTTGTCACTGTTTGGCTTTCCCTGCCAGGGTTCTCTTGTTTTCCGTCCTGTTTTGTTAATTTGTTGCTCCGACCCACCCTCCCGGGGGTTGGTGGTATCTGCCCAGCAGGCCATGTTGCTCAATTCCCATATGTGTACATCCATATCGGGGCGGTGCGCTTGTCGGTTGCTGCATGTGTCTCGTTTCGCATGATAGCTGGGGGGGGGTGCCGGGCTTGTCTCGGGTGGGGTCGCCGGGTCGCCCACGGGTCGCATGGTTTGGGGATACGTTTCTGTATTCCTGACGGTGACTTCGGTATGGCGTGGGGCGGCTTAGGCTTGGGACGGGTCTGGTATTCGCCCCTGGCTGTTAGTGTGGAATGGAGCGTGTGTGGCGGCCGACGGGTGCATCGTTTTGATGTGGATGTACACATATGTAGTGCTTATATACATGTAGTACTATTGGTGAATTTTGTTTTGGGGGTTCGGTAGTTTGCTCGCGCTTTTGGACGCCTCATCTTCCGGTCGGGGACGCCATTGGTGATGCTGGGCTGGCGGCAGTCCTACTCTCGTTCCGGAGTGGGCGGACTTTGCGGTGGTGGGTCATATGCAGGATTTGGTGAGTGTCCCTTCATCACCGTTATTGGCGTTAGCATCCATTCGATGCTTTGGTTTTGATGTGACGCGTGATCTGTCATGGCGGGCCTTGTTTATGAGGGGGCATGACCACTAAGTCATGTGTGTGGCTGGCTGCTGTGGGGAGCTGTGCGCTCAGGAGAGGGGGGTGGGGGTGTTGCTGGTTCGGCGTGTTGCTGAGGGGGTCCTCCGATCGGGGTGGGACGCCTGGAGAGGGAGTGAATTGTTGTACTTGTGAAGCGGTTTACCATTGGTATGTCGTCTAACAGTCCTGATGAACTTATTCAAGGGGCTCATATTTAATCGTTTTTAAATATCTAATTGTTTTTGATGTAGTACTTATAAATGTGCAATATATGTATTTTATAATGTTTTTCTGGCGAATAAAATGAAATGAAATGAAATGAAATGAAATATAGTACATCATTAGGCTTATTATTTTATGTTTAAAAATTTGTTTTATTTCACTCATTCATTCATTCATTCATTCATTCATTCATTCATTCATTCATTCATTCATTCATTTATTTATTTCATTGTTATTATTTGATTTACCAAGTTGGTGTAGTTGGACAAGAATATAGGCCCAGTCCCATCAGCCTTGGTTCGGGGGCCTCTGGTCGCTCCTCGCCTTAATTTTGAAGACCATAAAAAATAGGCAAGCAGTTACTACCGGTAGGCCTATATTAGATACCTAAGGCCCTGAATAATGTTTCAAAGTGTTATTAAAACACGGATTTAAGATTCGTTTGCAAACGTTCTCTACTCCTGATTGACCTGATTGAACAGATTCATCAGGATCGGTATAGTAAACTGGTTAACAAAGTTCCTTGTATCTGATCCAGAAAGTTCACTTACTTGTGTACGTTTCAACAACACCTGTTGTCTTTATCAACACTTGATTGGTAGTGTCACTATACTGACAACCGGACCTAAAAAAACAGGTTAAAAATCTTGGAGGAAAATTGCCAGTTAAGATCAACCTGGAACTATTTAGAAGGCCTGTTTCAGTAGCAGTCACTACCAATCAAGTGTTGATAAAGACAACAGGTGACCTGAAACGCATACAAGTAAGTGAACTTTCTGGATCAGATACAAGGAACTTTGTTAACCAGTTTACTATACCGATCCTGATGAATCTGTTCAATCATGTTCGAGAATCGTATGGACAAAGCACGGTAAAACAGCTACGTGACTTGGAAAATTGTGAGAAAAAGGTACAGAGACACAGAAACCATCTAGTCTATAGCCTCCGCTGCCGTGATCAAAAGCTTACCCCGCCCAGTTTGAAACTACGGTGTCCGCTAAATACCAACAAAGCTAAGGAGATCATCAAACGCGCGGAAAAGGGTCTTATCAGAGAGAGAATCCGTGTGGTAAATTACAAAATCAAGAACTTAAAAGACAAGAAAGATCAGTTGAAAGAAGATGTAAACAACATAATTCCGCTTGAAATCGGAGTTGGGACAAAGGATTGAGCGTCACCTAACGACCGTCGCTGAGACTACTTATCAGGATACTAAACGACGTCACCTACAGAAGTTAGAAATTCTGAGTGAGAAAGCCGCCGCGAGAAACAAAAAGTCCCTGGCTTCTAACATGGATTTGTCGGGTTCTCAACTCAAAAAATGGGTCATCAATCTCTCGAAATACAAATTAAATCCTGCACAAACCAGCGTTTTGTCAAAAGGTCTAAATTTTGCTATTTCACCACCAGAAATATGCGCGGAGGAATTTGTGATAGCAACCGAATTGGCGTGCACCCACCTACCGCAGGACGATAGAATCCAACTTCGAGGTAAAATAGCAAGCACGTTGAAATCATCGAAAGTACCGGAACAAAACATCACAAAGAGGAAAGGAAAGCTATTAAAGACTTGAAGAAAGTGGATGATATTATAATACTACCTGCTGATAAGGCAAATCGACCGTTGTTTTGGACAAAGCTGAATATGAGGAGAAGGTTACTACCATGCTTGGAGACAAGAAGACGACGAAGAACTACCGCAGACCCGACACAGAGGTACAAACGGAAATTAGTTACCAAGTTGACAGCACTCAAGAAGGAAGGTAAGATCACCGAATCGAAGTACAAACAGCTTTATCCCACGGCCGAAAATGTGCCAAGATTATATTGTGCGCCGAAAATTCATAAGCTTAACACCCCTTGCGCCCAATTGTTGACTATACGGCAACCATCGGTCACAGTACTTCGAGATGGCTCGCTGATATTTTAGGTGCTTTGGTCGGCAATACTCAACACCATGTTAAGAATTCTAAGCAATTGTCGGAAGATCTTGCAAAAGTGGTTATTGATGAGGAAGACATTCTCAACTCCCACGATGTGGTGAGCTTATTCACTAACACACCCATCGACCAAGTGTTAGACATTGTTCAAAGTAGACTGGAGAAAGAAAACGTGTTGCGAGTTTACAACAAAGAGACAGGGTTTAAGTTAACAAGTGAGGATGTGGTAGAACTTCTTGAGTTCATACTAACTACCACATATTTTACCTTTAGAGGTAAAATTTACCGCCAGCTGTTTGGTACTGCGATGGGCAGCCCGGTATCTCCGATTGCGGCTAACATATTCATGGAAGCTCTTGAACAGCAGGCGATCGCTACGGCACCCTTAGATTGTAGACCAAAGCTATGGTTGCGTTATGTGGATGATGTGTTAGAAGTTATCAACAAAGATTGCTTCCAACAGCTTACCGACCACATCAACCAAGTTGACAAATCGGGGTCAATAAAGTTTACTTTTGAACAAGAATCCCAAGGTAGCCTCCCGTTCCTAGACACGCTGATAGTGAAAAAAGACGACGGCACTGTAAAGCTACTGGTCTATCGTAAGCCAACACATACAGACCAATACCTGAACTATCAGTCTCATCACCCGTTACATCAAAAACTTGGTGTGATACGCACATTGTACAACCGGAAAGACAGCGTTGTGACTGAAGAGGAAGACAAAGTGGAAGAAGAAGAGAAAGTCAACGAAGCCCTTAGAACATGCGGGTATCCTGATTGGACCTTTAAGAAGGTCAAAGACCAATTACAGTGTGTCAAACCCAAGAAAGTTAAAAAAAGACTGATGACAAGACCAGAAGTAAAGGCATGGTTGTGCTTCCCTATGTTAAAGGTGTTACTGAAAGAATTTCTAGAGTCATGAAGAGTTACAACATTTCTACTGCGATGAAACCGCACGACACTCTCAGAAAACAGCTGGTACATCCTAAAGACAAACGCGATCCTAACAACACCACGGATGCGGTATACAAGATACCCTGCAAGAACTGCGAATTGTCCTACATAGGCGACACAGGTAGGAAGTTTGGCACGAGACTTGAAGAGCACAGAAGTGAGGCAGAGAAAATGAGCAAAACGGTTACCACCAGAGCAGGTAGAAAGGAATCGCTGTCAACTATACACAAGTCGGCCATCACTGACCATGTCGTCGACAAGAATCACATCATTGGATGGGGGGAAGCTGAGGTCATCGGCACGGAGCAAAATAGATACACTCGCTGGATAAAGGAGGCTATAGAAATAAGAAAGAGGAGGGCACCACCATGAACAGAGATGAAGGACAGTACCAACTATCTCACATATATGATGACTTTCTGAAACAGGGACCTAAAAAATCCCTTGGAGGAAAATCAACTGGCAACTCTAAGATCAACGCTGGAACTACTTCTAGCGTCGGTTGTTAGTAGCAGTCACTACCAATCAAGTGTTGATAAAGACAACAGGTGTTGTTGAAACGTACACAAGTAAGTGAACTTTCTGGATCAGATACAAGGAACTTTGTTAACCAGTCCTGATTGACCATTAACGCAATGTCAAAAACGTTGACATTTCAATACATCATATCGACCATCTAGGCATAGGCCTACAACTCTATGTCAAAAATGTCGATATTTGAAATTGGCATAGCGAGCATCGCGTTTATGAAAGCATTTTCACGAATGTTTTAATGCTAAATAATAATTTCAAACGAGAAATATAATCAAAAACTCGAATTCGTGCTTTTTTCATAACCCATTTTAACTACATTTCCATCAGTAGGCCTATTAGGTCTACCATATGCCATGATTGCGATAAAAGCTTTTGGTTTTACAACACTTTTTGCAAATGTTTTGGCGAATGCCTTTTATTTGCAATGTTTGTCTGGCTTTCAACTTTCACGTTTATAATGTGTTCTGCATACTTTAATAAAAGGTAAACAGTTACTGCTTTAAAGCATTTTTCGTGAATGTTTTCATGCAGTGTTTTAAAACGCTCTTTATAGCATGATGCCTATATACGGTAGGCCTACTGCATAAACCACAATCTAATTTAAAGCCATAAGTGTTCCGTTTTCTACTTTTGAAATTCAGTTTTGTTAGGCTATGTCAATTTCCGTGTTTTTCAGTTTTCTTGTGACCTCTCCGTGTTTTGCCCGTTCATTATATAAATGCCTACTTTTTGTCCGTTTTACAAGAAGTTTATTCAAGACATATTGCAACTTTTACCCCACTTTTTACACGTTTATTTGATTGAAAACAACAACATTGCTTGTCAGTTATTCTATGCTACTTTTAATGTTCTGATGTCCGCAAATTTTAATACAGAGCATGATCTTTTTTTATACGGAACAGGACAAAATTGTGCTTAAATAATCATGGTTTTGTTCCCGACAACACGACCATGCACTGTGCAACTTATTCGCGTAACCTGTCTGTCTGTCCGCGCGTCCTGTCGCTCCTCAACGCCGACGCGACGCCGCTGCCTTGCCGGGACGCTCTGCTGCACCATGGAAACAAGACTGCAGTAAATAAAATGGCTTCTCCATGTGGCTAAACATCTGCCGAATGTGCACGGATAATTTTGTCATAATTGTATATTTTACCTTCTAAATCACCAAAAAAATGCCAATCTGCTGCAGTTGGACGCCCCCTCTCATTTTCTAACTTGACCAAACGTCACAAGTCACCGGATGGTATATTTATGGAATAATTTTCAAAAATGGACCTAAAATCCACTGTATTTTTCTAAATCGCGATTTTCGGCAAGTTCACTTTTGACCACTTTGAACCGTTTTTGGTCCGCCATAGCGTCTAAATGAAGCATCACTGAGGTAAGTTTTTAAGTCAAACGTTAAGATATGGCCAAAATCTAGATAGTGTTTTTTCATTTTTTTAAATTAGGGCCTAGAACTTTTTTTATTACCCATGATTCAAAAATTTGAACATGGGTCACACGTTTTTACTGATTTTTTGCCTATATTTTAAAAACTAAGCAAAATTTCGAAAAAATAAAAAAACACTTTCTAGATTTGTTTGTCTAAATTAATAAAATTCATGTTTTACAGTTTTTGATTTTCAAATAATTTTTTTATGGCGGACCAAAAATGTTTGGTCAAAAAAGCCGTTTTTTGGGATTTTCTCGAAAATTGTACTTTTTGACCCCAAACTGACATTTTAAATGGATTTATGACCTCATTTCCTTTCAAAAAATGTATACTTTTATATACTTTACATAAATAGTTTTCGAGTTATGAGGTGAATAATAATGGATAATTAGTGATCCTGTGTGCCTCCTTAAAAACTAGAAATTAAAAAAAATGTAATAAATAACCTGTAATCTGTATACATCATTGATTCATAGAAATCTAACAAATAGCACTATCAGGAAAGAGAAATGAAGATATAGGATTGATGTTTGCAATTTTTCTGAGTAAATACCAAATTGTATCAAACGTTACTGCTTTTCAAGAGATATTACACAAATGTAGGCCCCCAAAACACTCACATTTTCTGTTTCTGCCTTTCTGAAATCCACCTTTTCTCTTTACATTCTCCCTCCCCTGTCTCCACAGATTACATATTGTCAATGCACTGCAAGAATTTTGCCTCATGTTATTAAGTCATTCCAACATGTGGCTGTGAAAAGACACTCACATTTTCTGTTTCTGCCCTTTTCCAATTCTCCCCATTCCCCTTGTCTCTGTAGATTATGCATTGTCAGTGCTTCGCACAAATTTCTGCTAATGTTATCATAATGTGTTGTCTTGTATTCCGCTGGGTGCTCGTGCAAGGAGGATTTCTGACCGTACATTTAATAAGTAATCGCTCCCTAGAGCACATAATCCAGGTGTAGAGCCACCCGTGTGAAAGCCACGACTCACACACAACTCCATGTCATTTATTCTGCAACAGGCTAGCTTGCATTGCTATAATCTGATCAAATCAAATGTAAGCTTATTGAGTTTACAAGAGATTGCAATCAAACGATAGATACATCTTACAGGGAATTATGGGACATGCAGAGACTTTTGTATTTGAGTGTTAAAAAGCTAATGCTTACGGCTTTGTCCATAAACTGTCCTGAAAATTAATATCTATTCTAGTAGCTGTGCATCTTAGAAGTATTCTGTTACAGAAATAAAATGGCACTCAAGCAGATCTTGTGCTTCTTATATTTTCATCTATTTATTTATTTAAATTTTACTGCTGAAGTAGAAGTGTACCTAAACTGAGCTCAAAAAGAAACTTATAATTTGTTACAACTTGTGAATCACAAGGTCACATCTCAAAATACTGTCAATCAAAATGAACCAAAATTACACACAGGATTACCTTAATACTCTACTCAAAACACATGTCAGTAACCAAGCAGTTGTCCAACTGACACAACAGCAAAATGCACTGTCATGGGACAGCTTCCTGGACTTCCTTCACTTTCACAGCCCAACATTTGGCACCCAGGACAAAAAATATGTGAGAATGCACACAAGATCCTTGCACAGATGATAAAACGGTGCTGCTTTCTGCTTTTCATACACTTTTTTCATAAAACAGGGCTGGGCTGTGAATGTGGTCCAGGAAGCAGTCCCATGTCAGTGCATTTTGCTGTTGTGTCAGTTGGATAACTGCTTGGTTACTGACATGTGTTTTGAGTAGAGTATTAAAGTAAATCTGTGTGTAATTTTGGTTCAATTTGATGGACAGGATTTCAAGATATGACCTTGTGAAAATTATAAGTTTCTTTTTGAGCTCAGTTTATTTTCATCTATTTATTTATTTAAATTTTACTGCTGAAGTAGAAGTGTATAGCAATACTAGTCTCCCCACAAACAACCAGGACAGATTGTGACAACCTGGGGTAAACAATCTACTCTTTTCAAAACTGGTTGTGATATATGTATAACTCTCTATTCACAAGACAGTGGCTTAACGTCCCCTCTGAAGGACTGGGTACTTTCATGGGTTATTTGCCAATTCAAAATGAACCATGGATAATATTGCAAATTAAATTAAGACACAAGCCCTGGTAGCCAGCCTCATCAGTTAGAGTGGGCAAACAACCATTGATGGGGAAAGCTTTCTCTTTTTTACCCTTTTCATTCCAATTTTATCAGCAATATTTTCTACATGGCACAACATTTAAATTTCTTATAATCACTTCCATAAGATCAATGTATTATTTATCACACTACTATTGCAAATTTCAATAATATACCATACAAAAGAAATGTAGTGACAGACAATTTTGTAGCACCTTAATTCTTGGTCTGTGGTGTGACCATACTATGGCCGGCCTCCTAGTGTCGCCAATGAGTATAAGGTTACATTGCTGCTAAGGATATCGTATCATGCCATCAATGTTTTATATGACCTGTTTACCATCTTTAATCCATCAAAACAAGAGCAAGGTGTGAG